>NC_057798.1:88243190-88281737 GCF_018294505.1 Triticum aestivum
CATCTAGGGGGGGTGCGGCGGCCAAGGGGAGAGGGGGAGAGGGTGGCTTGCCCCCCAAGCCAAGGGGGCGCCCCCTCTAGGGTTCCCCCCTCAACCCTAGGCGCAAGGGCCCAAGGGAGGGGGTGCGGCCAGCCCACCAGGGGCTGGCTCCCTGCCCCACGCAGCCCATGTGGCCCCCCGGGAGGGGTGGCCCCTCCCGGTGGACCCCCGGAACCCTTCCGGTGGCCCTGGTACAATACCGGTATGACCCCGAAACTTCTCGATGTCCGTTTGACAACTTCCCATATATAAATCTTTACCTCCGGACCCTTCCGGAGCTCCTCGTGACGTCCGGGATCCCATCCGGGACTCCGAACAACATTCGGTAGTCACTTACTAGTCTTCCTAATAACCCTAGCGCCACCGAACCTTAAGTGTGTAGACCCTACGGGTTCGGGAGACATGCAGACATGACCTAGACGCTCTCAGGTCAATAACCAACAGCGGGATCTGGATACCCATGATGGCTCCCACATGCTCCTCGATGTTGTCATCGGATGAACCACGATGTCGAGGATTCGATCAAACCCTGTATACAATTCCCTTTGTCAATCGGTACGTTACTTGCCCGAGACTCGATTGTCGGTATCCCAATACCTTGTTCAGTCTCGTTACCGGCAAGTCACTTTACTCGTACCGTAATGCATGATCCCGTGTCCAACACCTTGGTCACATTGAGCTCATTATGATGATGCATTACCGAGTGGGCCCAGAGATACCTCTCCGTCATACGGAGTGACAAATCCCAATCTCGATCCGTGTCAACCCAACAGATACTTTCGGAGATACCTGTAATGCACCTTTATAGTCACCCAGTTACGTTATGACGTTTGATACACCCAAGGTACTCTTACGATATCCGGGAGTTACACGATCTCATGGTCGAAGGAAGAGATACTTGACATTGGCAAAGCTCTAGCAAAACGAACTACACGATCTTTTATGCTATGCTTAGGATTGGGTCTTGTCCATCACATCATTCTCCTAATGATGTGATCCCGTTATCAACGACATCCAATGTCCATAGTCAGGAAACCATGACTATCTGTTGATCACAACGAGCTAGTCAACTAGAGGCTCACCAGGGACATATTGTAGTCTAAGTACTCACACGTGTATTACGATTTCCGGATAATACAGTTATAGCATGAATAAAAGACATTTATCATGAACATTGAAATATAATAATACTTTTATTATTGCCTCTAGGGCATATTTCCAACAGTCTCCCACTTGCACTAGAGTCACTAATCTAGTTACATTGTGATGAATCGAACACCCATAGAGTTCTGGTGTTGATCATGTTTTGCACGCGAGAGAGGTTTAGTCAGCGGATCTGCGACATTCAGATCCGTGTGCACTTTGCAAATCTCTATGTCTCCATCTTGAACATTTTCACGGATGGAGTTGAAACGACGCTTGATGTGCCTGGTCTTCTTGTGAAACCTGGGCTCCTTGGCGAGGGCAATAGCTCCAGTGTTGTCACAGAAGAGTTTGATCGGCCCCGACGCATTGGGTATGACTCCTAGGTCGGTGATGAACTCCTTCACCCAAATCGCTTCATGCGCTGCCTCCGAGGCTGCCATGTACTCCGCTTCACAGGTAGATCCCGCCACGACGCTCTGCTTGCAGCTGCACCAGCTTACTGCTCCACCATTCAACATATACACGTATCCGGTTTGTGACTTAGAGTCATCCAGATCTAAGTCGAAGCTAGCGTCGACGTAACCCTTTACGACGAGCTCTTCGTCTCCTCCATAAACGAGAAACATGTCCTTCGTCCTTTTTAGGTACTTCAGGATATTCTTGACCGCTGTCCAGTGTTCCTTGCCGGGATTACTTTGGTATCTTGCTACCAAACTTACGACAAGGTTTACATTGGGTCTGGTACACAGCATGGCATACATAATAGATCCTATGGCTAAAGCATAGGGGATGACACTCATCTCTTCTTTATCTTTTGCCGTGGTCGGTGACTGAGCCGAGCTCAATCTCACACCTTGTAACATAGGCAAGAACCCCTTCTTGGACTGATCCATTTTGAACCTCTTCAAAATCTTATCAAGGTATGTGCTTTGTGAAAGACCTATGAGGCGTCTCGATCTATCTCTATAGATCTTGATGCCTAATATGTAAGCAGCTTCTCCAAGGTCCTTCATTGAAAAACACTTATTCAAGTAGGCCTTAATGCTGTCCAGAAATTCTATATTATTTCCCATCAAGAGTATGTCATCTACATATAATATGAGAAATGCTACAGAGCTCCCACTCACTTTCTTGTAAACACAGGCTTCTCCATAAGTCTGCATAAACCCAAACGCTTTGATCATCTCATCAAAGCGAATGTTCCAACTCCGAGATGCTTGCACCAGTCCATAAATGGATCGCTGGAGCTTGCATACTTTGTTAGCGTTCCGAGGATCGACAAAACCTTCCGGCTGCATCATATACAGCTCTTCCTTAAGATGTCCGTTAAGGAATGCCGTTTTGACGTCCATCTGCCATATCTCATAATCATAGTATGCGGCAATTGCTAACATGATTCGGACAGACTTCAGCTTCGCTACGGGAGAGAAAGTCTCGTCGTAGTCAATCCCTTGAACTTGTCAATAACCCTTAGCGACAAGTCGAGCCTTATAGATGGTAACATTTCCATCCGCGTCCGTCTTCTTCTTAAAAATCCATTTGTTTTCTATCGCTCACCGATCATCGAGCAAGTCTGTCAAAGTCCATACTTTGTTTTCATACATGGATTCTATCTCGGATTTCATGGCTTCAAGCCATTTGTTGGAATCCGGGCCCGCCATCGCTTCTTCATAGTTCGAAGGTTCATTGTTGTCTAACAACATGATTTCCAGGACAGGGTTGCCGTACCACTCTGGTGCGGAACGTGTCCTTGTGGACCTACGAAGTTCAGCAGTAACTTGATCCGAAGTACCTTGATCATCATCATTGTTTTCCTCTTCAGTTGGTGTGGGCATCACAGGAACGGTTTCCTGTGCTGCGCCACTTTCCCGCTCAAGAGGTAGTACTTCATCGAGTTCTACCTTCCTCCCACTTACTTCTTTCGAGAGAAACTCTTTTTCCAGAAAGCATCCGTTCTTGGCAACAAAGATCTTGCCTTCGGATCTTAAGTAGAAGGTATACCCGACAGTTTCCTTAGGGTATCCTATGAATACGCATTTTTCCGACTTGGGTTCGAGCTTTTCAGGTTGAAGTTTCTTGACATAAGCATCGCATCCCCAAACTTTTAGAAACGACAGCTTAGGTTTCTTTCCAAACCATAATTCATACGGTGTCGTCTCAACGGATTTAGACGGTGCCCTATTTAAAGTGAATGTAGCTGTCTCTAGAGCGTATCCCCAAAATGATAGCGGTAAATCAGTAAGAGACATCATAGACCGCACCATATCCAATAGGGTGCGATTACGACGTTCGGACACACCGTTTCGCTGAGGTGTTCCAGGCGGCGTGAGTTGTGAAACGATTCCACATTTCCTTAAGTGTGTACCAAATTCGTGACTTAAGTATTCTCCTCCACGATCTGATCGTAAGAATTTTATCTTTCGGTCACGTTGATTCTCTACCTCATTCTGAAATTCCTTGAACTTTTCAAAGGTCTCAGACTTGTGTTTCATTAAGTAGACATACCCATATCTACTCAAGTCATATGTGAGAGTGAGAACATAACGATATCCTCCGCGAGCCTCAACGCTCATTGGACCGCACACATCGGTATGTATGATTTCCAACAAGTTGGTTGCTCGCTCCATTGTTCCGGAGAACGGAGTCTTGGTCATTTTGCCCAAGAGGCATGGTTCGCACGTGTCAAACGATTCATAATCAAGAGACTCTAAAAGTCCATCGGCATGGAGCTTCTTCATGCGCTTGACACCAATGTGACCAAGGCGGCAGTGCCACAAGTATGTGGGACTATCGTTATCAACTTTAAATCTTTTGGCATCTACACTATGAACATGTGTAATATTACGCTCGAGATTCATTAAGAATAAACCATTGACCATCGGAGCATGACCATAAAACATATCTCTCATATAAATCGAACAACCATTATTCTCAGACTTAAATGAGTAGCCATCTCGTATTAAACGAGATCCAGATACATTTTCATGCTCAAACTTGGCACTAAATAACAATTATTAAGGTTCAAAACTAATCCCGTAGGTAAATGTAGAGGCAGCGTGCCGACGGCGATCACATCGACTCTGGAACCATTCCCGACGCGCATAGTCACCTCGTCCTTCGCCAGTCTCCGTTTATTCCGCAGCTCCTGCTGTGAGTTACAAATATGAGCAACGACACCGGTATCAAATACCCAGGAGTTACTACGAGTACTGGTAAGGTACACATCAATTACATGTATATCAAATATACCTTTGGTTTTGCCGGCCTTCTTATCTGCTAAGTATTTGGGGCAGTTCCGCTTCCAGTGACCCTTCCCCTTGCAATAAAAGCACTCAGTCTCAGGCTTAGGTCCATTCTTTGACTTCTTCCCGGTAACTGGCTTACCAGGCGCGGCAACCTCCTTGCCGTCCTTCTTGAAGTTCTTCTTACCCTTGCCCTTCTTGAACTTAGTGGTCTTATTGACCATCAACACTTGATGTTCTTTCTTGATTTCAGCCTCTGCTGACTTCAGCATCGAGAACACTTCAGGAATGGTCTTTTCCATCCCCTGCATGTTGTAGTTCATCACAAAGCTCTTGTAGCTTGGTGGGAGCGACTGGAGGATTCTGTCAATGATCGCCTCATCTGGGAGGTTAATGTTCAGCTGGGTCATACGGTTGTGCAACCCAGACATCTTCAGGATGTGCTCACTGACAGAACTGTTTTCCTCCATCTTACAACTGTAGAACTTGTCGGAGACATCATATCTCTCAACCCGGGCATGAGCTTGGAAAACTAGTTTCAGCTCTTCGAACATCTCATATGCTCCGTGATGCTCAAAACGCTTTTGGAGCCCCGGTTCTAAGCTGTAAAGCATGCCGCACTGAACGAGGGAGTAATCATCAGCGCGAGTTTGCCAAGCATTCATAATGTCTTGGTTCTCTGGGACGGGAGCGTCACCTAGCGGTCCTTCTAGGACATATTGTTTCTTGGCAGCTATGAGGATGATCCTCAGGTTCCGGACCCAGTCCGTATAGTTGCTGCCATCATCTTTCAGCTTGGTTTTCTCTAGGAACGCGTTGAAGTTCATGTTGACATTAGCGTTGGCCATTGATCTACAAGACATATTTGCAAAGGTTTTAGACTAAGTTCATGATAATAAAGTTCTAATCAAATTATGAACTCCCACTTAGATTAGACATCCCTCTAGTCATCTAAGTGTCACACGATCCGAGTCGACTAGCCCGTGTCCGATCATCACGTGAGACGGACTAGTCATCGTCGGTGAACATTCTCATGTTGATCGTATCTTCCATACGATTCGTGTTCGACCTTTCGGTCTCCGTGTTCCGAGGCCATGTCTGCACATGCTAGGCTCGTCAAGTTAACCCTAAGTGTTTTCGCTGTGTAAAACTGTCTTACACCCGTTGTATGTGAACGTAAGAATCCATCACACTCGATCATCACGTGGTGCTTAGAAGCGACGAACTGTAGCAACGGTGCACAGTTAGGGGAGAACACTTCTTGAATTTTTTTGTAAGGGATCATCTTATTTACTACCGTCGTCCTAAGTAAACAAGATGCATAAACATAATAAACATCACATGCAATTATATAGTTGTGACATGATATGGCCAATATCATATAGCTCCATTGATCTTCATCTTCGGGGCTCCATGATCATCTTGTCACCGGCTTGACACCATGATCTCCATCATCATGATCTCCATCATCGTGTCTTCATGAAGTTGTCACGCCAACGACTACTTCTACTTCTATGACTAACGTTTAGCAATAAAGTAAAGTAGTTTACATGACGTTATTCAATGACACGCAGGTCATACAAAAAATAAAGACAACTCCTATGGCTCCTGCCGGTTGTCATACTCATCGACATGCAAGTCGTGAATCCTATTACAAAGAACATGATCTCATACATCACAATTCATCATTCATCACAACTTCTGGCCATATCACATCACATGATCAATCGCTGCAAAAACAAGTTAGACGTCCTCTAATTGTTGTTGCATCTTTTACGTGGCTGCAATTGGGTTCTAGCAAGAACGTTTTCTTTCCTACGAATCACCACAACGTGATTTTGTCAACTTCTATTTACCCTTCATAAGGGCCCTGTTCATCGATTCCGCTCCAACTAAAGTGGGAGAGACAGACACCCGCCAGCCACCTTATGCAACTAGTGCATGTCAGTCGGTGGAACCGGTCTCACGTAAGCGTACGTGTAAGGTTGGTCCGGGCCGCTTCATCCCACAATACCGTTGAGCAAGAAAAGACTAGTAGAGGCAAGTAAGATGACAAAATCCACGCCCACAACAAAATTGTGTTCTACTCGTGCAAAGAGAACTACGCATAGACCTAGCTCATGATGCCACTGTTGGGGAACGTTGCAGAAAATTAAATTTTTTCCTACGGTTTCACCAAGATCCATCTATGAGTTCATCTAAGCAACGAGTCAAGGGAGAGAGTTTGCATCTACATACCACTTGTAGATTGCGTGCGGAAGCTTGCAAGGTGATGATGTAGTCGTACTCGACGTGATTCGAATCACCGATGACCAAGTGCTGAACGGACAACACCTCCGCGTTCAACACACGTACGGGACGGGAGACGTCTCCTCCTTCTTGATCCAGCAAGGGGGAAGGAGAGGTTGAGTAAGACAGCCCCACTGGCAGCACGACGGCGTGGTGATGGTGGAGAGGCAGTACTCCGACAGGGCTTCGCCAAGCACACAACGGAGGAGGAGAGGTGTTGGGGAGGGGAGGGCTGCACCTTGGAGGGTGGTGCGGCTGCCCTCCCCTCACCCCTCTATTTATAGGGGGAAGGGAGAAGGGGGCCGGCCCCCTAGAACCCATCTAGGGGGGGGTGCGGCGGCCAAGGGGAGAGGGGGAGAGGGTGGCTTGCCCCCCAAGCCAAGGGGGCGCCCCCTAGGGTTCCCCCCTCAACCCTAGGCGCAAGGGCCCAAGGGAGGGGGTGCGGCCAGCCCACCAGGGGCTGGCTCCCTGCCCCACGCAGCCCATGTGGACCCCCGGGAGGGGTGGCCCCTCCCGGTGGACCCCCGGAACCCTTCCGGTGGCCCCGGTACAATACCGGTATGACCCCGAAACTTCTCGATGTCCGTTTGACAACTTCCCATATATAAATCTTTACCTCCGGACCCTTCCGGAGCTCCTCGTGACGTCCGGGATCCCATCCGGGACTCCGAACAACATTCGGTAGTCACTTACTAGTCTTCCTAATAACCCTAGCGCCACCGAACCTTAAGTGTGTAGACCCTACGGGTTCGGGAGACATGCAGACATGACCTAGACGCTCTCAGGTCAATAACCAACAGCGGGATCTGGATACCCATGATGGCTCCCACATGCTCCTCGATGTTGTCATCGGATGAACCACGATGTCGAGGATTCAATCAAACCCTGTATACAATTCCCTTTGTCAATCGGTACGTTACTTGCCCGAGACTCGATCGTCGGTATCCCAATACCTTGTTCAGTCTCGTTACCGGCAAGTCACTTTACTTGTACCGTAATGCATGATCCCGTGTCCAACACCTTGGTCACATTGAGCTCATTATGATGATGCATTACCGAGTGGGCCCAGAGATACCTCTCCGTCATACGGAGTGACAAATCCCAATCTCGATCCGTGTCAACCCAACAGATACTTTCGGAGATACCTGTAATGCACCTTTATAGTCACCCAGTTACATTGTGACGTTTGATACACCCAAGGCACTCTTACGATATCCGGGAGTTACACGATCTCATGGTCGAAGGAAGAGATACTTGACATTGGCAAAGCTCTAGCAAAACGAACTACACGATCTTTTATGCTATGCTTAGGATTGGGTCTTGTCCATCACATCATTCTCCTAATGATGTGATCCCGTTATCAACGACATCCAATGTCCATAGTCAGGAAACCATGACTATCTGTTGATCACAACGAGCTAGTCAACTAGAGGCTCACCAGGGACATATTGTAGTCTAAGTATTCACACGTGTATTACGATTTCCGGATAATACAGTTATAGCATGAATAAAAGACATTTATCATGAACATTGAAATATAATAATACTTTTATTATTGCCTCTAGGGCATATTTCCAACAGGCTCCTCCTCCTCCCCACCGTCAGCCAGCTCGCCGCAAGCGGAGCCCCAGCTCAAGCAAGGAGGCGTCTCCGCAAGGCCGGGGACGTAGTGGGGCGGCAGACGGGTCAACAGCCACTGCACCGCGTGACGCGCTCGACCGCGGCAAGCACTGTTGCCACGGGAGTACCTCACGCCGCTGCGGCAACTGGAGCGGGGTCTTCCCGGTCCACCGCCGCTGCTCCCGCCAAGCGGACAAGGGAACCTACCCTTCCGCCTCGTCGCACCGGAGGCGAGCCGGACTTCGATCTCTCCGCGCTCAGCTCCGATGAGGAGGAAGAAGAGTAAGATCCTTCGCTGTACTTGTAGTTCTTCAATTCTTGATGTTTGTCTTGTATCTAATTTGCTTTACTCCGAACCTATTCCTTTTCAGGACTCTGGCCCAGAGAGCGGCGAAGAGAGTCAAGGCCCCGGTGATTGTCATTGAGGACGATCCCATTGCGATGGCAGAAGGCGTGCCCGAGACCACCTTGCCGGACCCGGCTACTATTCCCTAGAGCAGCCCCCAGCGCAGCCCTCAGCGTAAGTATATGGTTTACTTCTTGCCGTCCGGCACTCATGGGTGCTCTTTCTTTGCTGATATTTGATTGCTGGTTTGTGCAGGAGCAGAGTAGCTTCACCACGAGTGCCCGGAAGCCGCTTCTGCTTCGACTACACCGCCAAGGGAGGCTTCCCCGGCAAGGGAGCGTTCTCCGGCAAGGGAGAATTCTCTGGCAAGGGGCAGTTCTCCGGCAAGGGACAACACCAGTGATCCCCCGGTGGTTGAGACCACGACTGCAGATCCAAGCACAGGTAACCCTTTTGCCCGGCGCCTACTTGAAGGCCGGCGACGGTATCTTCATCAAGCTCCCCTGGGCGTCAAGCTCCAGGGTGCCGGTCGAGGGAGAAACCTTGGATGGAGAGGTGCTCGCCTCCGCTGGGCTGACAGTGGTTGACGCGCCAAGCAGCAGCAGCGACGAGCCTGAGGAGGAGCGGCTGCTACGGAAGTTGCTGTCGCTCTACCGCGCCCGACAAGCCAAGCTGGCTTCCCGAGAAGCACTTGTCGCGAAGGCGGGAGTGGATATCGAGAAGCGTGCGGAGGAGCTCCGGGGTCTCAGGCAGGAAGCTCTCCGGTCCCTGGCGGAGGAGCGGGAGCAACTTCTCGAGGAGCGGAAAGCCTTCCTCCTCGAGAAGGCTGAAGTTGAAGAGAAGCAACGGCTTGTCGCCGAAAATCTATTTGCGCAGGAAGGAGAGTTGGCGCAGCGCAAGGTCAACCTTGACAGCCACGAGGAGGAGCTTGCCGCGCGCGAGCAAGCAATTGGCGGGGCTCTCAAGGAGGCAAGGGATGCCGCCGTAGCTGCTGAGGCCGCCAAAAAGGAGCTGGAGACGAAGGTGGCGCAGCTGGAAGCCGATCTCAGGGCGAGCGGCGAGGAGCTTGCCGCGCTCAAGCGTGAGCGCGAGAAGGACGCTGCCACTCATGGTGAGCTGCAGGGTCTTCTCGCTGAGAGGAGCAAGGAGCTCAGCGCCGCCAAGGATTCCAATGTAGATCTCGAGTTGAAGCTGGCCACTTTGACCCAGACGCTAGACGGCGCCAGGGAGCGGGAGGTGGCCTTGTCGGAGAAGATCAAGGCCGACGAGGCACTGCTGGCGAGTGCCGCTGTCGCCCATGACGCTTTCAGGGAGACTGTGGAGCACTGGACTGAGGGTCTTGTGGATCTTGCCGCTGCCATCGACGGGGAGCTGGCGCAGCTGGGGATGGAGGATCTCGGGTACTCCTCCGACGAGCACCTCCAACCCAGCGCCAAGCTCAGCCTGTTCTTCAAAGGCGTGGCGACGGCCCTCCAGCGACTCCGGGAGAAGATCCCAAAGCAGCTGGCCGATGAGTCGCGCAAGATCTGCGCAGGAGCTCTCCAGAAGGTGCTGATGAAGGTGGCCTTCCGCAACCCAGGCCTCAACTTCACCAACGTCCTCAAGTCCTTGCCGCCGGATGCTGATCTGGAAGCGCTCAAGGCCCTTGTCACACCCATTGTGGACAAGGTGAGCGGGATCAAGAGGGTTGAGGGCGATCGCGTAGACTAGGCCGCCCGTTTTCTCTTTCTCTTTGTCGCTGCTGGTCATGTCACGAGAACATCTATTAGAGCTGCGACAAGCTATCTTGTAATATAACTCTATTTTGGGTAGAGATTTGCTATGTTATTCCCTTTACTTGATTCCTTCCTTTGTATGTTTTCGCCCTACGCTTTTAGGGAACTTGTCGGTGCAGGCACCTTAGCCGCGAGCGCTGAGTGCGGGACGTCAGCAGCCTGCTGGTGGTGCCGCTACCGACAAGAAACCTTGTCGCAACTAGTCACAGCTCACTTAAATTGTTGAGCGAACTCGAAACAAAGTAAGGGCGCAACTAGCTACGAGTTGGTTCCTCCGCGCACAGGTTTTCCATACAAAGTACGGTCGTTCGAGGAAGATAACTTAAAAATTTAAAACTGATTGCTCAAACTTTGGCAACTTAGCTTTTCTGTCGTTTGTTTTCCGGTAAGCTTCCTTGGACGATGCTTGACCCACACCATTATCTTCTCCTCCCCCCGGCAAACTTGTGTGCGAGGGAACCTTCGTTTCCTTTTTGAGAAAAAGAAAGAAGAGAAAATAAAGATATGGAGCCTTATGGCTCGTTATTGCTTACCGGGGGTAGGTGCTGCACAAAGTGTCAGATAACGCATGCAAATATAAAGTAAAAAGCATGAAATCGACAAGATGTGCGGAGCACATGAGCTTTACTTATGCACGGGGTCTGCGCCCGGCTTTGTACAAAGGATTACATGCAACATCAGCAAGACTTGTACAAAAGGTGGTTGCCGGAACAGGTTCCGACAACCGCGCCCCTATGGGTAAAACTTACGAAGATGCTCAATGTTCCAGGAGTTGCTCACCGGAATGCCATCTTCAGTCTCAAGGCGGACAGCGCCGGACCTAGTGACTCGTTTCACCCGATAAGGGCCTTCCCACTTCGGCGTCAACTTGTTGGAATTCTTGGTGGACTGAACGCGCCGAAGAACAAGGTCGCCTTCCTCGAAACTTCAGGCATTAACTTTGCGGCTATGGTAGCGACGCAAAGCTTGCTGGTATTGAGAAGCTCGTACAGCAGCCTGAAGACGGTCCTCCTCAAGGAGCAGCGCGTCATCTTGTCGCAGCTGCTCTTGCTCAAGCTCATCATAAGCGAGCACTCGAGGTGACCCGTATACGAGTTCTGTGGGGAGAACTGCCTCTGCTCCATAGACTAGAGCGAAAGGTGTCTGGCTAGTGGATCGATTTGGCGTCGTTCTGATCGACCAAAGAACCACTGACAGCTCCTCAATCCAGTTCTTTCCGCACTTGTGCAGCCTGTCAAAAGTCCTGGTCTTGAGCCCGCGCAGCACTTCAGCATTCGCCCTCTCCGCTTGACCGTTGCTTCTCGGATGAGCAACAGAAGCGAAGCAGACCTTGGCGCCAAGATCTTGAACGTACTGCATGAAGGTGCGGCTCGTGAATTGCGTGTCGTTGTCGGTGATGATCCTGTTAGGGATCCCGAAACGGCAAACAATCGACCTGAAGAACTTGACTGCTGACTGTGCTGTCACCTTCCTCACTGCTTCCACTTCCGGCCACTTTGTGAACTTGTCGATTGCAACGTACAAGTACTCAAAGCCCCCGACAGCTCGGGGAAAGGGGCCGAGGATGTCGAGCCCCCAGACCGAAAATGGCCAAGATAAAGGGATCGTCTGGAGAGCTTGAGCTGGCTGGTGTATCTGCTTGGAATGGAACTGGCACGCTTCACACTTGGTTACTTGTGCAGTTGCATCCTGGAGGGCTGTCGGCCAAAAGAAACCTTGCCGGAACGCTTTGCCGGCAAGTGCTCTTGCGCCAATGTGGTGACCACATATGCCTCCATGTATCTCTGCCAACAGCTTTTGTCCATCTTCCCGAGGAATACACTTCAATTTCACGCCGTTGAGTCTTCTTCTGTACAGTGTGTTGTCGACAAACTGGTACATACTTGACTGCCGGGCTACTCTTTCCGCTTCTTCTTGCTCTTCGGGAAGTTCTCCTGTCTGAAGGAAACGGACAATCTGCTGTGCCCATGTTGGAGCTTGCGGCTCGACAACAAGGACTAAAGGCATAACTGCTGCTGCGGGAACATCCGCTTCTATGGCGAGAACCTGCGGCTCAGCCGGAGCTTGATGTTCCCCGGCAAGCTTGCCGGAGCAAAACTTGTCGGGAGCGTCTGCTTCGACGGAACAAACCCTAAGGCTTGCCGGAGCAGACTGCTCCTCAGCATCCTTGGTGTTGATCTTGGGGACCTTCTTGGCGGCGGCCTCGGGGAGCTCTGCCGGAAAGTAGTCACCAGAAACCAACTTCCTCTTCTTACTATGTCCAGTTGACGGCGTTACGGACGGTTGAGTCAGCTTGAGCACAAAGATCCCTGGTTCCACAGGTAACTTAAGTGCGGCGCACTTCGACAGGCCATCGGCAATGTCGTTCTGAGCTCTTGGAACGTGTTCCATCTGTAGGCCGTCAAAGTGCTCTTCTAGCTTCCTCACTTCATCGACGTAAGCTTCCATCAACGGACTCTGATAATTCTTATTCACTTGGCGGACGATGAGCTGCGAGTCACCCCTGATAATGAGCTTCTTGATCCCAAGGTCTGCTGCGATCCTGAGACCGGCAAGCAAACCTTCATATTCTGTAGTATTGTTCGTTGCTTGCTCCTTGAGAAAGTGCATCTGGACTACGTACTTGAGGTGCTCTCTGGTGGGTGCAACAAGTAGCACGCCGGCACCGGCGCCTTGCAGCGAGAAGGCACCATCAAAGTACATCAGCCACTCTTTGCTTGCTTCCTTGACGGGGATGCTCGTTTCTGGAATTTCTTAATCTGGTGTCGGCGTCCACTCTGCTATGAACTCTGCCAACGCTCTGCTTTGGATAGTTGAAGTGCTCTCAAACTTAAGGCCAAAGCTTGACAGTTCCAGTGCCCACTCGATAATCCTGCCTGTTGCTTCTGGATTTTGCAGTATCCTCTTCAGCGGGAAACGAGTGACGACTGTGATCTCATGTGCTTGGAAGTAATGGCGCAGCTTTCTCGAGGCCATGAGAAGGCCGAAAAGCAATTTCTGCACACCAGAGTACCTTGACCTAGCCCCCTGCAGAAGGGAACTGACAAAGTAAACTGGGCGCTGCACCATTCTCTTCTGCATCTCCTCACGCGTCTGCGCAGATCCATCTTTGTCGGGACCAGAGCTTGCCGGCGAAGTCCCTTGCTTGTCGCTGGATGCACTTGCTGTGGCTGCCGGCTCATCATCCGCCTCCCTCTCCGCTACTAACGCAGCACTAACCACTTGATTGGTTGCCGCTATGTATAGCAGCAACTTCTCTTGTGGCTTAGGTGCGACAAGTGTTGGAGTGGAGGACAGGTATCTCTTTAAGTCCTGCAGCGCAGCCTCCGCTTCCGGAGTCCATTTCATTGGACCTACCTTTTTCAATATTTTGAAAAATGGCAGGGCGCGCTCAGCAGATCTAGAGATAAACCTGCTAAGAGCGGCCACGCAGCCGGCAAGTCTTCGTACATCCTTGACGCGCTTTGGTGCTTCAATCTTCTCAATGGCCTTGATCTTATCGGGGTTGGCTTCAATTCCCCGCTGAGACACGAAGAACCCGAGAAGCTTGCCGGAGGGGACTCCAAACACGCACTTCTCGGGGTTAAGCTTGAGGTTGATCTTGCGCAGATTCACAAAGGTTTCGTCTAAATCTTGAATCAGGGTTGCTTTGTCCTTGCTCTTGACCACTATGTCATCCATGTAGGCTTCCACATTTCTGTGCATTTGCGGCTCAAAAGCGTGATGGACAACCCTTGCAAATGTTGAACTAGCATTCTTTAAACCGAAAGGCATCCGTATGAAACAGTATGTGCCACACGGAGTGATGAATGCGGTCTTCTCCTCATCCTCTTCTGCCATGAAGATCTGATGGTATCCTGAGTATGCATCAAGAAATGAAAGCAAGTCACATCCGGCCGTGGAGTCAACAATCTGGTCGATGCGCGGTAAGGGAAATGGGTCTTTGGGACAAGCTTTATTGACATCGGTAAAGTCGATACAAAGCCTCCATTTCCCGTTTGCCTTACGCACGACTACAGGATTGGCCAACCACGTAGGATGGAGCACTCCTCTGACAAGGCCTGCTGCTTCCAACTTCTTGATTTCTTCAGCGACAAATTCTTGGCACTCCACTGCCTGTTTCCTGACTTTCTGCTTGACGGGCTGCGCGTGAGGACAGACAGCAAGATGGTGCTCAATTACTTTCCTGGGAACACCGGGGATGTCAGACGGTTGCCATGCAAACACGTCGACGTTCGCCTGCAGGAAAGCAACGAGCGCGCTTTCCTATTTAGGGTCGAGAGTGGCACTGATGGTGAAGGTACCACCAGTGCCGTCCTCCTTGGCGGACACCTTCTTGGTCTCTGGCGGAGCCACCATTGTCTTCTTACACTTGCCGGTGGAGCTCGATGGTGCGTCCTCGACGGTAGCGCAGCACTCCGAAGAGGTGCGCTTGCCGGAGTGGGCATCAGAACTCTTGCCGGACTTGGCCTTCTTCTTTCCCCCGGGAGCTTCAACGGCAAGTGATCTGCGATCTGTTGCGGCTGCTGCTTCCCGGTAGATCTTGTCGGCGCAGATAAGAGCATCCGTCTTGTCGCCAGGGACAGAGATGACACTTATCGGGCCTGGCATCTTCAGCACGTTGTATGCATAGTGAGAGGCTGCCATGAACTTGGCGAGTGCTGGACGGCCGAGTATCCCATTGTAAGGCAATGGAAAGTCAACAACGTCAAAAGTGACCCTCTCAGTCCTGAAGTTTAACTCACTGCCAAATGTCACCGGCAATGTGATCTTTCCCTTCGGCTCGCTCCTTCCCGGATTAATTCCTTGGAATGTGCCAGTCTCTTCGAGCTCGCTGTCAGGGATCTGGAGTTTCTGGAGTACCGCGGAGGAGATCAGGTTCAAGCCGGCCCCGCCGTCAACTAGCATCTTAGTGACCTTGAGGTTGCGGATAGTTGGTGAAACCAACATCGGCAAGCACCCGACCGCAGTTATGCGGTCAGGGTGGTCCTCAATATCAAAGATGATAGGCGTGCTGGACCATTTCAGAGGCCTGCGTGACTCGACGGGTGGTTCTGTTGCATTGACTTCCCGCACCCACTGCTTGAGCTGGCGATGTGAAGTATGCAGAGAAGCACCGCCGTCAATGCAGAGGACCTCTGTGGCTTTCTGGAACTCCTGCTCATCGGTCTCGTCATCATCCATATCTTCATCGTCATCGTCATCTTCATCCTTGTCGCGGCCGCGGGGAGGTCTGTCTCCTTGCCACTGCTTGGCCTTGCCGCGGCGTCCTCCTCGGCCGGGGCGTTTCTTGCCGGTTCTTCCAGCACCTTCCTGGCCCTTCTCCTTGTCGCGCCGCTCGTATTCAGCCTTCTGCTGCTCGACAAGCTGCTCGACCTTCTTGCAGCTCTGGAGGTCATGGCCCTTGGTGCGGTGGATCTTGCAGTACTGCCTGTTGGTGCCGTCCTGCTTGTCGGCGACCGCCACAGCCTGATGGTTGGTGCCTACGGCAACCTGCTTGTGGAGCTACCAGCTTTGGCTTCCTTGCCGGACTGCTCAACGACTAGCACCTCTTTGCCTTTCTTCTTCCTGTTGCTCCGCCTCGGTTTTTCTTTGCCGGGGCAGCATCCTTGCTATCAGATCCTCCTGCTCCTGTACTCTCTCCGGGGAGTTTCCTCCCTTCCTCAGCACGTGCACACTTGTCGGCCAGGGCATATAGTTCACTGACGTCCCTGATCTTGCACATCGCCATCTCCTCCCGCATCCTGCGGTTTCGCACGTTCTGATGGAACGCGCTGATTATCGCGGCAGGATGGACGTCTGGGATGTTGTGCTGCACGCGGCTGAATCTCTGAATGTACTTGTGCAGGGGCTCTCCTTCCTTCTAGGCGAGCAGATGAAGGTCGCTTTCTTGGCCATGAGGCTTGTGGCCGCCTGTAAAGGCGCCGACAAACTGATGGCATAGATCTGCCCAAGAAGATATGGAGTTGTCCGGCAAGTGCATGAGCCAGGATCTGACATTGGGCTTGAGTACCAGCGGGAAGTAGTTGGCAAGGATCTTGTCATCCCGTCCCCCGGCAGCTTGCACTGCGATGGTGTAGATGCCGAGGAACTCCGACGGATGCGTCTTGCCGTCGTACTTCTCTGGTACGTCTGGCTTGAAATTCTTCGTGCTGGGCCACTGGACTTGCCGCAGCTCACGAGTGAACGCAGGGCAACCTACCGCGTACGGCAAGTCGCGTGGTTCCCCTGGCGCATGCATGTCGACAGAGGGCCCAGTGCGCTGGTCTGACTGACGCCGCGCTTCTCTTCGGCGCTCGATGCGAGTACGAGTGTCTTCTTGCTGTCGTTCGTGAAGAACTTGGCGCTGATCGCGATGAGCTCGTGGATCCGACGATGCAGTGGAGTCGCTGTCGAGGTGGATCCGGCGAGTCGGCGATCTTGGCCTTCGGGGTGGAGAGTGCACGGTGGTTGCACCCCCACCGGTTTCGTCGCCATCGGCTCGCGCTTGGCGTTCTTGCCGCGGCAGCGATGTACTCGGCTGCCGTGGAGTGTTGCCGTTGGCGAAGCCGATGAGACTCTGAATGGTGGCCCTCCATTCGTCGATCTTGTCTATCGTTGGAGGGTAATCCAGGAGTAGTTGAGCTCGCGCCAAAGCTTCTGCTTGAGTGGTGGGTGGCAGTGGCGAACGGTGCGAGGAACGGGATATGCTCGGACTTCTAACTACGTTAGAAGGAGCAGTATCCTGCCCAGGCGACCGTGCCTCGCTGGTGCCAACATGTTGGCGTGCATGCTGGTTTGGAGCACCCCGAGATCCACCAGCTCGATATTGGTCCAACAAACGTATGGTACTACGAATACCATGACGCTGTCGGTCCTGCGCCTCCTGAGATGGGCGCGGTGCATGTACGGACGCCGAGGTCTGCGCAGCCTTGTCCTTGGACCTGGCAGCACCGTGAGCTCCCTCGTCGATGTCCATTCTTCCGCTGGCACCTTCCCCACCACCCGTTTGCTCCGGTGGTGGTGGGATCGACGTGTACGGAGCAGTTGCCGCCGAAGTTTTCTTCTTCGGTAGCATGTCGATGAAGAAGATGAAGATCTAGCTCGTGTGGACGCCGGATCAGGTTCACACAATCTCGACGCCCCCTACCTGGCGCGACTGATCCACGAACACCTATGGGACCGGCGGACCGAGCCCCTTTCGGTTCGGCGGGGGGCGGAGATCGCACGAAGAGCAGATCGAGGCGAAGCACACGAGCAGTTTACCCAGCTTCGGAGCTCTCCGGAGAGATAATACTCCTACTGCTGCTTGTCTGATGGTATTGAGTTCTTGCTCAGGAGCGTTGAGCGCTACTGTAAACTCTAGCTGCTACTTAGACCGAGCGTGAGTGTTCTCTGGCTTCCGAACCTTCCAACCTCCTCTATGTTGCGCATGGGCCTCCTTTTATATGCTCAAGGGGTCACCGACAGCTGGCAACGTAGACAAGGGTAAAAACGTAAAAAGAGTTGCGGTTGGTACAACTACTTGTACAGTGTATCATACCTAACCCTGACGGCAGGGGACAAGGGCATTAAATGCCCGTCTGCGTCGCCCAAACAGTGCAGAAAGGGACCGTCAGGGACGCCACCGTTCACCATGATGGCGATCTTGTCAGCGTCGCATGCCGCCGCGCACCGCTGGCTGCACAGCCTCCTACCACGCACGCCTGGAAAAGCCCCAGGGCGACACGTTGGTGTATGTGCTGGAGCGTGGGTACAGGGTGGTTGCTTGCCGCGGCAAGCGCCTTGCCGCGGTCGTCGTCTTGTCGTGGTCGTCGTCTTGTCGCGCCCAGAAGCTTGTCGCTCACCAGGCCTTGCCGGGACGTGTGGCGCGTCGCGGCAAGTTCCTCGAGATGCCTCGGTTGGCCTTCCCGGCAAGCTCCTCTTGCCGGGGTCTTGTCTCCTTGGCTTAAATACTTTGTTCTTGAATGGCTCCAAGGGAACCACGGAGGACCTTGGCGGTCGCCCAGCAAGCCTTGCCGCGGGGTGCTGCAACTGCCCGTGCACAAGTTCGGGATACTAGGGTACCCCTACTCTAGTACACCGACAACCACCTTATGCAACTAGTGCATGTTAGTCGGTGGAACCTGTCTCACGTAAGAGTACGTGTAAGGTCGGTCCGGGCCGCTTCATCCCACAATACCGCTGAAGCAAAATAAGACTAGTAATGGCAAGCAAGTTGACAAGATCTACGCCCACAACGGATTTGTGTTCTACTCATGCAATAGAGAACTACGCATAGACCTAGCTCATGATGCCACTGTTGGGGAACGTTGCAGAAAATAAAAAATTTCTGACGATTTCACCAAGATCCATCTATGAGTTCATCTAGCAATGAGTGATAGTAGTGCATCTACATACCTTTGTAGATCGCGAGCGGAAGCGTTCAAGAGAACGAGGTTGAGGTAGTCGTACTCGTCGTGATCCAAATCACCGATGACCAAGTGCCGGACGGACAGCACCTCACGTACGGAGTGGATGACGTCTCCTCCTTCTTGATCCAGCAAGGGGAAAGGAGAGGTTGATGAATATCCAGCAGCACGACGGTGTGGTGGTGGATGCAGCAGGGTTCCGGCAGAGCTTCGTCGAGCTTCTGCGAGAGGGAGAGGTGTAGCAGGGGAGAGGGAGGCGCCAAGACTTCAGGGTGCGGCTGCCCTCCCTCCCCCCTCCCTTATATAGGCCCCCAGGGGGGGCGCCGGCCCTGGAGATGAGATCTCCCAAGGGGGGCGGCGGCCAGGGGGGTGGAGTGCCCCCCAAGGCAAGTGGAGGCGCCCCCACCCTAGGCTTTCCAACCCTAGGCGCAGGGGGGCCCAAGGAGGGGCGCACCAGCCCACCAGGGGCTGGTCTCCTCCCCACTTCAGCCCACGGGGCCCTCCGGGGTAGGTGGCCCCACCCGGTGGACCCCCAGGACCCTTCCGGTGGTCCCGAGACAATACCGGTGACCCCCGAAACTCTCCCGATGGCCAAAACTGCACTTCCTATATATAATTCTTTACCTCCGGACCATTCCGGAACTCCTCGTGACGTCCGGGATCTCATCCGGGACTCCGAACAACTTTAGGTTTGCTGCATACTCATATTCATACAACCCTAGCGTCACCGAACCTTAAGTGTGTAGACCCTACGGGTTCGGGAGACATGTAGACATGACCGAGACGGCTCTCCGGTCAATAACCAACAGCGGGATCTGGATACCCATGTTGGATCCCACATGCTCCTCGATGATCTCATCGGATGAACCATGATGTCGAGGATTTAAGCAACCCCGTATACAATTCCCTTTGTCAATCGGTATGTTACTTGCCCGAGATTCGATCGTCGGTATCCCAATACCCCGTTCAATCTCGTTATCGGCAAGTCACTTTACTCGTACCGTAATGCATGATCCCGTGACCAGATACTTGGTCACTTTGAGCTCATTATGATGATGCATTACCGAGTGGGCCCAGAGATACCTCTCCGTCATACGGAGTGACAAATCTCAGTCTCGATCCGTGTCAACCCAACAGACACTTTCGAAGATACCTGTAGTGCACCTTTATAGTCACCCAGTTACGTTGTGACGTTTGGTACACCCAAAGCACTCCTACGGTATCCGGGAGTTAAACGATCTCATGGTCTAAGGAAAAGATACTTGACATTGGAAAAGCTCCAGCAAACGAACTACACAATCTTTGTGCTATGCTTAGGATTGGGTCTTGTCCATCACATCATTCTCCTAATGATGTGATCCCGTTATCAATGACATCCAATGTCCATAGTCAGGAAACCATGACTATCTGTTGATTAACGAGCTAGTCAACTAGAGGCTCACTAGGGACATGTTGTGGTCTAAGTATTCACACGTGTACTACGATTTCCGGATAATACAATTATAGCATGAATAAAAGACAATTATTATGAACAAGGAAATATAATAATAATCATTTTATTATTGCCTCTAGGGCATATTTCCAACACTTTGTTGATAAACATGCCTACTAAAAACTTATTAATATAATGTCCTTGTGTTTTATACTGATCTTCTATCGAAACAATATGTATGGAGAGGTAAGTGTGATGAATGCAAAAAATATTCAGGAAAAACTCAAGGAGGGCAATGTTTTCCTCATCAACGAGTCCTTTGTGAAATTAGCAAAGAACATGTATAAGGTTGTGGAAGCAAGTTCCATGAAAATAACTCCATGGTCGAAGGTTTAGGCGCAGCGTTATGTCCCTATCAATTATCTTGATTATGCATGTTCACTCACCAATTTTATAGCTCTACCCTCTATGGTTGGAAAGATAGATAGGCAAGGAAAATCTACTTCAGTGCACACACAATTATTCCTTTGTTCCCTCCACTTTGTTGCTTTATTATCTTTCTGGTCCATTATCATGCTTATGTTTCAATGTGCAGATGTCGGAATAGTTTTGGTGATTTCAGTCCTTTAGGGCTTGACTGCCTGCTCGAGCCCAGGATTCTGACAAAAGTAACCTCCAGATAACAGATACTCCCTCCGTAAACTAATATAAGAATGTTTAGATCACTATCTCAATTTTCATGCAGTTGTGAAAAGCACCGAAACTCTTAATTTACTACTTAAAACCTTTTTTTACTGTATCTCTGATTTCGTGACGATTTCCCTGGTTTCGATCAGATCCGAATATCATAATGGCCTATTCTTATACCTTGTCTGTTCTTCTCGGTGGTGATTTTTATTTAGCCATATCTGCAAGAATCATTATACAACAATCATAATAGATGGACAACAGAGTATACATTAAATACTCCCTCCAATCCAAAAAAACACAACACTTCTGTTTGGATTGGAGTGAGCAATTTATAAGCACCACAAACAACTACAGTGTGATATACACTGCATTTTCTACTATACACCAAAGGTTCATTTTACTCGGTATTAACTACATTTTGTTTTGTTTCCTTCCCTATACTTTGCATACATGCCACCCTCCTATATAAACATGCCGCTATCTTGCCTTATTAGCAAAGCAATCGAGGCACCATCTATTATCTTCTAACTTTCATAAGAGTCACAAGACTATCTATTATCCTTGGAACTCTCACTATAATAGCTGAATCGCATGTACTTACTGTATATAATCATGCCTCAGATTACCGACTATAGAGTCATTATCCTATGAACTCTCACTATATTAGCTAAATCGCATGTAACTTAGTGTATATAATCATGTCCCAGATTTCTGACTACAGAGTCATTATCATAATTGTCGGCGACAAGTTATAACTAAAAGTAACTATATTTGTGATCTCTGAACTTTTCCAATGACAGGTGAACACTAGCTAGCACCAACAGAATTGAGATTATGTTGATCCCTCGTGCACATGGTCACGTACTTAGTACACCGGTATAGTCCTCTCTCAAATTATAAAGTACTTTATTTCTTCACTGCACCAACATATCTCAAAAATTTATGGGCAAAAAACGCCACTGCCAGCCAGCCAACAAACACCGAAAGATCCAAATTGCACTTGTCAATAATGCTCCCGGTAGCACAAACAAGAAAAAGGTAAAAAGGTAAATAGCCACATTACTATACTAAACTCCATGTTCAAGATTCTATTTTTTAACGTACATATATATTAACACCTATCTTCACGATTTACAGTTCTGCAACTGACACAATCAAGACCTCTTCTTCGAAAGGGAAACTTCATCTCCCTGAGCAAAGATTGGCTCATCTACTTTGGGAGCTATTAAATAAATGGAGATGTTATGATTGTGACCATCCTTTTTGGACGTTTTACTTATGTCGTCTGCCTGTGACAACTATTAAGACTTTGTGTTTGCCAATTCCGGCTTATCTGTACTATGTTTTCAGAGAACCATTGCTCCTGTCTGAACTGAGTTATCCAAGACTCGCATCTCTACAATCATCCTTATTTATCCTCTAAAGTGATGTTTCTGTTCTTTTCTACATTATGATCCCGTGCCTCTATTTCTATTACTGTGGTAAATCTAGATAGTTGCCCTATTACCAGCCACTCTATTTTTTATGGGTGAGCAGCTGCTACATCGTTCATCAGAAAGGTCTCTTGTATTATACTTTTGCACTGTGCGCATCCTGAGTTTTCCTCTTCTTTATTTTCATGTTTGACATGCTACAAAAATAATACCACCAAATAGTATTAATGGGAATGCTTTCTTGAATTTATCACAAGCTCATGTGGATCGTTATATACTGGGTGTATATTTCACATATATTATCCCATTCAGATTGATAATTTCCTACTCAGACTCATTTTATTCCATAAAGAATATCATGTTGAAGTGACTTCAGTAGTTGGCTGTAAAGATGAATGCCGGGTATGAAGCTCACTTGGTGCTTGGCATATATTAAGTTTATAGATAAATGCTGGAATGTAATTCACTATGCGCGCACCCCACAATGATTTTTTTTTGCGGGAAACTTATTTCGGTTGTACCAAAATTTGCAATGCCTTCTTTCGGTTCTAGAAAATTCTGTAAAACTGTACCATACAACTTTCCAAATAGATGGGCGCGGAAACGCGCGCCTTTAATGATCTAGTGGAGAAGTAAAGTGGCAAAAGATCCAATTTCTCGGGTGGTTACTGGTATCTCAACCAGCTGGAGAGGTTACGAGAGTTTTGTTTGGTTGGAGTGTTGAGTGATAGATAAGCTCCACAATTTGATTTTTGTAGTAAACAAGCATATACACAGAGTGCAGGGATTCGGTGCCCAGGCTCATCTACACCCGGTCAGAAAAAAATACTAAAAAAATTTAAGAAATTTCAAAAGAAATTCCCATGGTAGACAATTTATTGCGTGAGGTTCGCTTCAAATATTATCTCATTTGGACATCTGAGTAGCTCTCAGCAAAAAAGACAAATCGGATCAAAACAGTACATGAACAGTAAACTGTTTTATAGATCCTGAATTTTGTCTTTTTGCTGAGAGTTGCTCAGTTGTCCAAATGATCTGAAAATTGGGTCGGACCTCACGCATCAAATTGTCTACCATGGGAAAATTTTTATTTTTTTATTTTTCTAGTATTTGTTTTAAATTTTTTATTGAACACGGGTGCAGATGAGCCTGGGCTCATAAAAGGATTTCCCTATATACACACGAGACAGTTGGCATTTTTCTATGTAATGATAGAATGTGATTAGCAATTACGTACGCGGTTCCTCGGCGGCCTGACGGAGGAGGCATACTCGGGGATACTTTCGGCTGCAGGGGGGCCTTCCTGGGTTCATCTCGACTCCCCTGCAGATGGCGCCCAGATGCCTTGGTGTGGATTTCGTGGAATTGAAGGGATGGAAGGCGAGGGCTTTAGGCCAACTCCAATGCACGATTCCAAACGGACGTCTGGTTCGTTCGTGTAGGGCAAGAAAACGGACACGGTCGTCCACTTGCGGTCGTGCAACCATCGATGCGCCCAACCGGCATGCCTCGTCCCAAACCGTTCGGGGTTGTGGACTTCAATTTTTTGTCAAAAAAAAAAGAAAGTAAACTTGCAAATAATACAAAAACATAAATATAAACATATACGTCCATACGTCCATAGTACCAAAGTTCAACGCAGGTCTTAATTAAACTAAAACTTAATAAAAGACATAAAAAACTAGATAAAGGCCCGTCTCCGGTGGCCGCCGTCGTCTTCAGGAGTCGTCGCCTTACTCGTCGTCATCGTTGGTGAGGTCGACGTAGGGCAGTGGCTGTCAAAGGTGGGCCGGCGGCCCCTGTCAGACCGGGGGCGTCAGCACCACCTCCTCCCGTGGCTCCTTCTCGTGCTCTGCTGACCACAGCGGCGTGGCTGACCATGGGCACCCACTTAGTCAGCCATCTCCGGCGTCGTGCACGAACAGCTCCACCGCTAGCCCACCAGACGAGGGTTCCATGCGGAGATGGGCGGCTCCTCCACCATCTCCTCCGGCACCTCCTCCACCATCTCCTCCGGCACCTCCTCCTTGATGTCGACGTCCATCTCTGGGATGGCCACGTCGCTGGCCGCAGAGAAGGCCAGCGCAGTCTCCATGCCATCCATTGCCGCTCGTCGTGCGTGGCCAAGGAGTCCTCCATGACCCGCCTCATGAGGCGGGCCTCCTCCTCCTCGGTCATGGGCGGCGACAGTGGCGGGGACGGGGATAGAGAAGGCGTCCGCGTGATGCCGCATACACGCCGACGACCCCTCGTTTGGGGAGGGCTATCGGTAGGAGGAGGACGCGGGCGGCGCGGGCTAGGAGGACGACTGGCAAAAAAGATTGCCGCTGTTGGTCATGCTCGTTGCGGAGCCACGTATCCCACAGCGACAAATCTATGGCGTACCTGGGGTCCTCCAGCAGATTCGGTGGCAGGCGGGCGCGTCGACAGTTGATCTACGTTCGGCCGCTCATGGGCATTGGAAGGATCGGCACGCGGTCGGCGGAGAGACACCAGTTGTTTGGCAGGTGGACATCTCCCCACGGCAATGTCATCACCGTCTCCCAGTAACACCAGCACACATCGACGTGGACGTACGGCCGGTCGCGATGCTCGGCCACCGCTGAGGGAGTCCTGGATTAGGGGGTCCTCGGGTATCCGGTCTTTTCGATATGGGTCGGACTGATGGGGGTGAAGATAAAGCAGAAGACTATCCCCCGTGTCCGGGTAGAACTCCTATATGTGTGGATGGCAAGTTTGGTGCCCGGATGTGCTATTTCCTTCCCTTGTAAACCGACTCTGTACAACCCTAGGCCCCCTCCGGTGTATATATAAACCGGAGGGTTTAGTCCGTAGAGGCTATCAGAACAATCATAGGCTAGACAACTAGGGTTTAGCCATTATGATCTCGAGGTAGATCAACTCTTGTAACCCCTTTACACATCGAATATAATCAAGCAGGACGTAGGGTTTTACCTTCTTTAAGAGGGCCCGAATTACCTGGGTAAACATTGTGTCCCTTGCGTCCCCTGTTACCATCGATCCTCAGACACACACCTTGGGACCCCCTACCCGAGATCTGTCAGTTTTGACACCGACATTGGTGCTTTCATTGAGAGTTCCGTTGTGTTGTCAACAGAAGAATCGATGGCTCGCCTCTTCATCAACAATGGCGCCATCTCCGGGGAGAATTTCCTCCCTGGTCAGCTTTTTGTGTTTGGCGGCTTTGTGCTATGTGCCAATTCGAATGGTCACCTCGAGCAGGTCGACAGCTATGCCCCTGGTCACCAGATAAGGTTTGGAAGTTTGAATTACGTTGCTGATATCCGAGGAGACCTGATTTTCGAAGGGTTTACGGCTTCGGTCGCCGCTCCCCACTCGCACGGAGGAGGCCCTTCGGATCTACTATCAGGTCCCGTCTAGGGATCAATACTCGTGTCCGCCTCGGCCATAGATCCGGGTCGGACTACTTCATTGGAAGACAGGAGGGTGAACCCCGCCGGACTCTCTCCCATCATAGAGCTTCTAGCCGGAGCCCCAAAGGAGACTACTCTGTCGGCAAACCCAGAATCAAACGCGACTCTTCCCATTATCGGGAAGCCAGATTCGCCACTGGGCACCAACTTCGAGTTCTCAAGGTCTACGTCCTTCAAGCTCGGTCTAGCGTCTATCGCTGAACCTAGTTCCGCAGATCCTCAGTCACCTGCCCAACTCTCGCTCTTAAACGAGGCGCTGGACTTAATGCAATCTCTCACCATCTCGGAGGTGTCGCCTCCGAACTACACCTAGTTCGACCTGGGGGCTGAGACTAGGGAATTTTACGTCCCACCCACCACCCACTTAATAGCCACTGTCGAGGATTTAACTGACATGCTAGACTATACTTTTGAAGACATCGATGGCATGGACGACAATGTCGAAGCGGAACCAGGTCCAAACCCGCCCATCACCGGGCGTTGGACGGTGCTACCTCTAGAGCACTGCGTTGGTTTTCCCTTGAAGAGGAAAGGGTGATGCAACAAAGTAGCATAAGTATTTCCCTCAGTTTTTGAGAACCAAGATATCAATCCAGTAGGAGGCTCCATGCAAGTCCCACGTACCTACACAAACAAACAAGAACCTCGCAACCAACGCGATAAAGAGGGTTGTCAATCCCTTCACGGCCACTTGCGAAAGTGAGATCTGATAGAGACAATAAGATAAGATAAATATTTTTATGATATAGATTGGAAAGTAAAGATTGCAAAATAAAGTAGACTGGAAACTTATATGATAGAAGATAGACCCGGGGGCCATAGGTTTCACTAGTGGCTTCTCTCAAGATAGCATAAGTATTACAGTGGGTGAACAAATTACTGTCGAGCAATTGATAGAAAAGTGCATAGTTATGAGATTATCTAGGCATGATCATGTATATAGGCATCACGTCCGCAACAAGTAGACCGACTCCTGCCTGCATCTACTACTATTACTCCACACATCGACCACTATCCAGCATGCATCTAGAGTATTAAGTTCATAAGAACAGAGTAACGCATTAGGCAAGATGACATGATGTAGAGGGATAAACTCAAGCAATATGATATAAACCCCATCTTTTTATCCTTGATGGAAACAATACAATACGTGCCTTGCTACCCCTGCTGTCACTGGGAAAGGACACCGCAAGATTGAACCCAAAGCTAAGCACTTCTCCCATTGCAAGAAAGATCAATCTAGTAGGCCAAACCAAACTGATAATTCGAAGAGACTTGCAAAGATAACCAATCATACATAAAAGAATTCATAGGAGATTCAAATATTTCTCACAGATAAACTTGATCATAAACCCATAATTCATCGGATCTCGACGAACACACCGCAAAAAGAGTTACATCGAATAGATCTCCAAGAAGATCGAGGAGAATTTGTATTGAGATTCAAAGAGAGAGAAGAAGCCATCTAGCTAATAACTATGGACCCGAAGGTCTGTGGTAAACTACTCACAACTCATAGGAGAGGCCTTGGAGATGATGTAGAGGCCCTCCGTGATCGATTCCCCCTCCGACGGAGCGCCAAAAAAGGCTCCAAGATGGGATCTCACGGGTACAAAAGGTTGCGGCGGTGGAAATAGGGTTTCGTGGTGCTCCTGGATGTTTTCGGGGTACGTAGATATATATAGGAGGAAGAAGTAGGTCGGTGGAGCCACGAGGGGCCCACGAGGGTGGGGGCACGCCCACCCCCCTAGGGCGCGCCCTCCTGCCTCATGGCCGCCTTGGCTGCTTCTTGACGTCCACTCCAAGTCTCCTTGATTGCGTTTGTTCCAAAAAGATCGTTCCCAAAGGTTTCATTCCGTTTGGACTCCGTTTGATATTCCTTTTCTTCGAAACACTGAAATAGGCAAAAAAGAAATAGCAATTTGGGTTGGGCCTCCGGTTAGTAGGTTAGTCCCAAAAATGATATAAAACTATATAGTAAAGCCCATAAACATCCAAAACGGGTAATATAATAGCATGGAACAATCAAAAATTATAGATACATCGGAGACGTATCAAGCATCCCCAAGCTTAATTCTTGCTCGTCCTCGAGTAGGTAAATGATAAAAACAGAATCTTTGATGTGGAATTCTACCTAGCATATTTCTCAATGTAATTTTCTTTATTGTGGCATGAATGTTCAGATCCAAATGATTCAAGATAAAAGTTCATATTGACATGAAAACAATAATACTTCAAGCATACTAACAAAGCAATCATGTCTTCTCAAAATAACATGGCTAAAGAAAGCTATCCCTACAAAATCATATAGTCTGGTTATGCTATATCTTAATCACACAAAGTATTTAATCATGCACAACCCCGATGACAAGCCAAGCAATTGTTTCATACTTTTATATTCTTAAACTTTTTCAACTTTCACGCAATACATGAGCGTGAGCCATGGACATACCACTATATGTGGAATAAAATGGTGGTCGTGGAGAAGACAAAAAGGAGAAGATAGTTTCACATCAACTAGGCGTATCAACGGGCTATGGAGATGCCCATTAATAGATATCAATGTGAGTGAGTAGGGATTGCCATGCAACAGATGCACTAGAGCTATAAGTGTATGAAAGCTCAACAAAAGAAACTAAGTGGGCGTGCATCCAACTTGCTTGCTCACGAAGACCTAGGGCAATTTGAGGAAGCCCATCATTGGAATATACAAGCCAAGTTCTATAATGAAAAATTCCCAGTAGTATATGAAAGTGACAACATAGGAGACTCTCTATCATGAAGATCATGGTGCCACTTTGAAGCACAAGTGTGGTAAAAGGATAGTAGCATTGTCCCCTCTCTCTTTTTCTCTCATTTTTATGGCCTTTCTCTTTTTTTTTCTTATGGCCTTTCTCTTTTTTTTGTCCGGAGTCTCATCCCGACTTGTGAGGGAATCATAGTCTCCATCATCCTTTTCTCACTTGGGACAATGCTCTAATAATGAAGATCATCACAATTTTATTTACTTACAACTCAAGAATTACAACTCAATACTTAGAACAAAATATGACCATATGTGGATGCCTTCGGCGGTGTATCGGGATTTGCAATGAATCAAGAGCGACATGTATGAAAGAATTATCAAGGTGGCTTTTCCACAAATACGATGTCAACTACATGATCATGCAAAAAAGCAATATGACAATGATGGAGCGTGTCATAATAAACGGAACGGTGGAAAGTTGCATGAGAATATATCTCGGAATGGCTATGGAAATGCCACAATAGGTAGGTATGGTGGCTGTTTTGAGGAAGGTATATGGTGGGTGTATGGTACCGGCGGAAGTCGCACGGCACAAGAGAGACTAGCAATGGTGGAAGGGTGAGAGTGCGTATAATCCATGGACTCAACATTAGTCATAAAGAACTCATATACTTATTGCAAAAATCTACAAGTTATTGAAACGAAGTACTATGTGCATGCTCCTAGGGGGATCAATTGGTAGAAAAAGACCATCGCTTGTCCCCGACCGCCACTCATAAGGAAGACAATCAATAAATAAATTATGCTCCAACTTCATCACATAACGGTTCACCATACGTGCATGCTACGGGAATCACAAACTTAAACACAAGTATTCCTTAAATTCACAACTACTCAACTAGCATGACTCTAATATCTCCATCCTCATATCTCAAAACAAATAGCAAGAATCAAATTGACCATAGCATCCAATTCACTTCTATGATAGTTTTTAGTATACCAACTTGGATGCTCATCATATTAGGACCAATTTTATAACCATAGAAAATACCATGATGTTCTAAAAGACTCTCAAAATAATATAAGTGAAGCATGAGAGATCAATAATTTCTACAAAATAAAGCCACGACCGTGCTCTAAAAAGATATAAGTGAAGCACTAGAGCAAAACTATCTAGCTCAAAAGATATAAGTGAAGCACATAGAGTATTATAATAAATTCTAAATCATGTGTGTCTCTCCAAAAAGGTGTGTACAGCAAGGATGATTGTGGTAAACTACGAAGCAAAGACTCATATCATACAAGACGCTCAAAGCAAAACACATATCATGTGGTGAATAAAAATATTGCTCCAAGTAAAGTTACCGATAAAGGAAGACGAAAGAGGGGATGCCTTCCGGGGCATCCCCAAGCTTAGGCTTTTGGTTGTCCTTGAATTATCTTGGGGTGCCATGGGCATCCCCAAACTTAGGCTCTTGCCACTCCTTATTCCATAGTCCATCAAATCTTTACCCAAAACTTGAAAACTTCACAACACAAAACTCAACAGGAAATCTCATAAACTCCATTAGTGCAAGAAAGAAAAACCACCACTTAAGATACTATAATGAAATCATTATTTATTTATATTGGTGTTAAACCTACTGTATTCCAACTTCTCTATGGTTCATACCCCCCGATACTAGACATAGATTCATCAAAATAAGCAAACAACACACGAAAAATAGAATGTGTCAAAAACAGAACAGTCTGTAGCAATCTGTAACTTTCGAATACTTATGAAAGTCTAAAATTCCTACTAAAATAGGAAGTCCTGGGAAATTTGTCTATTGATCTACTGAAAAAAGAATCAACTAAAAATCACGTTTCTGTGATTTATTAAAATTATTCTCATGCACGCAAAAGTTTCTGTTTTTCAGCAAGATCAAATTAACTATCACCCAAGATGATCCTATAGGTTCTACTTGGCACAAACACTAATTAAAACATAAAACCACATCTAAAAAGATGCTAGATGATTTATTTATTACTAAACAGGAACAAAAAGCAAGGAACAAAAATAAAATTGGGTTTCCTCCCAACAAGGCGCTATCGTTTAACGCCCCTAGCTAGGCATAATAGCGAGAATAGATCTACGTATTGCCATTTTTGGCATTCAAATCATAAGTGGCTCTCATAATAGATTCATAAGGTAATTTGATTTTCTTTCTAGGAAAGTGTTCCATGCCTTTCCTTAATGGAAATTGGAATCTAATATTTCCTTCCTTCATATCAATAATTGCACCAATCGTTCTAAGGAAAGGTCTACCAAGAATAATAGGATAAGAAAAATTGCAATCTATATCAAGAACGATAAAATCTATGGGCACATAATTCCTATTTGCAACAATAAGAACATCATTAATACTTCCCATAGGTTTCTTAATTGTGGAATCCGCAAGGTGCAAGTTTAAAGAGGAATCATCAAATTCATGGAAACCTAGCACATCACATAAAGTTTTTGGAATTGTGGAAAAACTAGCACCCAAATCACACAAAGCATAGCATTCATGATCTTTAATTTTAATTTTAGTAGTAAGTTCCCACTCATCATAAAGTTTTCTAGGGATAAAACTTCCAATTCAAGTTTTTCTTCATAAGATTGCATCAAAGCATCAACGATATGTTTGGTAAAAGCTTTATTTTGACTATAAGCATGAGGAGAATTCAACACGGATTGCAACAAGGAAATACAATCTATTAAAGAACAATTATCATAATTAAATTCCCTGAAATCCAAAATAGTGGGTTCATTGCTATGTAAAGTTTTGACCTCTCCAATCCCACTTTTACCAAATTTAGCATCAAGATCTAGAAACTCCGAATCATTGGGACGCCTTCTAACTAAAGTTGACTCATCTCCAGTCCCATCATTATCAAGATTCATATTTCAAAACAAAGATTTAATAGGGTACACATCAATCACTTTTAGATCTTCATCATTATTATCATGGAAACTAGAAGAACACACTTTTAGAAAGCAATCTTTCTTAGCACACATCCTAGCAGTTCTTTTCTTTGCACTCATCAATGGAAATTCTCATGGCTTTGAGAGAATCATTGATATCATGCTTAGGTGGGATAGATCTAAGTTTCAAAACATCAACATCAAGAGAAATTCTATCCACGTTCCTAGCCAATTCATCAACTTTAAGCAATTTTTCTTCAAGCAAAGCATTGAAATTCTTTTGAGAGATCATAAATTCTTTAACACTATTCTCAAAATCAGAGGGCATCTTATTAAAATTTCCATAAGAGTTGTTGTAGGAATTACCATAATCATTAGAGGAATAACTAGGAAAAGGCCTAGGATTAAAGTTTCCTCTATACGCGTTGTTACCAAAATTATTCCTACCAACATAATTCACATCCATAGATTCATTATTATTCTCAATCAAAGTAGACAAAGGCATATCATTAGGATCAATAGGAGCACTCTTATTAGCAAACAATTTCATAAGTTCATCCATCTTTCCACTCAAAACATTAATCTCTTCTATCGCATGAACTTTTTTACTAGTAGTTCTTTCGGTGTGCCATTGAGAATAATTAACCATAATATTATCTAGGAGTTTCGGTAGGCCAAACTAAACTGATAACTGGAAGAGACTTGCAAAGATATCAAATCATGCATATAAGAATTCAGAGAAGAACCAAATAATATTCAGATAATCTGAGCATAAATCCACAATTCATCGGATCTCGACAAACACACCACAAAAGAATATTACATCGAATAGATCTCCAAAAACATCAAGGAGAACATGGTATTGAGAATCAAAGAGAGAGAAGAAGCCATCTAGCTACTAGCTATGGACCCGCAGGTCTGTGGTAAACTACTGACTCGTCATCGGAGAGGCAATGATGTTGATGTAGAAGCCCTCAGTGATCGAATCCCCCTCCGGCAGGACGCCGGAAAAGGTCCCTAGATGGGATCTCACGGGTACAGAAGGTTGCGGTGGTGGAAGAGTGGTTTCTTGGCTTGCCTGGATGTTTTCAGGGTATAAGAGTATATATATGCGAAGGAGCTAGGTCAGGGGACCCTCGAGGGGCCCACAAGGTAGGGGGCGCGCCCTAGCCCCCTTGGTGCGCCCTCCTACCTCATGGCTGCCTCGCTGCATCTCTGACTTCATCTCCAAGTCTTATGGTTTCCTTCTGGTCCAAGAAAGATCATCACGAAAGTTTCATTCCGTTTGGACTCCGTTTGGTATTCCTTTTCTGCGAAACTCTAAAATAGGCAAGAAAACAGAAACTGGCACAGGGCTCTCGGTTAATAGGTTAGTCCCAAAAAATATATAAAATAGCATATAAATTCCTATTAAACATCCAAAACAGATAATATAATAGCATGGAACAATAAAAAATTATAGATACATTAGAGACGTATCAGCCCCTCCGGTGTCTATATAAACCGGAGGGCTTAGACTGGAGACAGGATCATAACATTCATTGGCTAAGCAATCTAGGGTTTAGCCATCACGATATCGAGGTAGATCAACTCTTGTAACCCCTATACTCATCGAATACCATCAAGCAGGACGTAGGGTTTTACCTCCTTTAAGAGGGCCCAAACCTGGGTAAACATTGTGTCCCTTTATCCATTGTTACCATCGATCGTCAGACAGACAGCTTGGGCCCCCTTACCCGAGATCTGCTGGTTTTGACACCGACAACTGCTTCGTCCTCCCATGCTCGTCGCGGCCCGGCGAACACGCAGGCTGCGTTGCTCATGGCATGCGAGCTTCTGTGCTACCGCCCGGTTAATGACCTCTACAAGGACTGGCTAGACCGCATCGTCGAGCTCGTCAGCACCACCAAAGAGTCCCCTGCACCATCTTGCTTGCTGCCTCCTCTGCCGCCTGCTGCAGGCGACATGACCCATGGTGCACCTCCTGCACCTCCCAGACAATATGTCATCATCGATCCAAGGCATGAGGTTCCTCGGCGCGACCCGCTGCGTAGGGTGCTAGCGCATGACGAAGCAAGCTGCCAGGTGGTGCAGACGCCACAAGGAGAGGCGCGTGTGCTCCCAGCACCGCCGCATCAAGACCGCGTGCTGCCCGAGACGGTGGCGCACGAGTGCCAAGACCTGGCTCCGCCTCCACGGCGGGTCCTCGTGAGCGCGGCCAGCTGACGAGCGTTTACTCTGGAGCTGCGCCGCGTCGTCTGGCCGGGGAAGTTCAAGCCAGACCTACCTCCTCGCTATGATGGCACCCCCGACCCTATCGAGTTCTTGCAGCTCTATGAGTTGAGCATCGAGGCGGCCAGCAGCGACAAGAAAGTCATGCCGAACTGGTTTCCCATGGCCCTCAAGGACGGTGCACGCTCGTGGCTCCTGAACCTCCCTACGGGATCGATCTCCTCTTGGGATGAGATGCGAGAGTGCTTCATCACCAACTTCCAGGGCACTTGTAACCGCCCACCGGCCGCGGGTGACCTACACCGCATCAAGCAGTAGCCAGGAGAGACCCTGCACAAATACATCCAGCGCTTCAGAAGCGTTCGCCTCAAGATTCCCAAGGTGTTGGACGAGGCCATCATCTCGGTGTTCACTGATGGCATCTGGGATGTCAAGATGAAGGAAGAGCTTGCCATACATGAGAAACTGTGTACAACTCTGGAGATGTTCAACATGGCAACCAGGTGCGCAAGGGCCGAGGAAGGTCGCCTCTCCCTCCTTGAGCTTCCGGAGGTCGATCCAGAAGACAAGAAGACCAAGGCCAAGGACGTGAAGCGCAAGGGCCCGGCGGTGCTCGTGGCCGAACCTGAGATGAAGTGCGGCTGCGGCCACCCTAAGTCATCCAAGAGCAGCCACCCGTTCTACGTCTTCCACAATGTACACAGCCACAACACCAATGACTGCCAAGAGCTCAGGGCCATCTGCAACGGGCGTCTAGGTCGTCTCCCTGAGCGTAACGACCACGGCTACAGCCGTGGAGGAGGCCAATGCGGAGGATGCTGGGACAACCGCGACCCCCGCCAGGACTGGTGCGACCAGCCTTGTGAGGACCGCTGACAGGGCCTGCCTCGTGAGGGCCCCTGGAGGGATCAGCCACGTGAGGACCATCCTCAAGGCAACGCTGGCCTTCCCCCGCTGCCACCACCACCAAGAAGGAATGACGACCACCACCAAGATGATGGGGCTGGGGGCTTCCAAGAGCCTCGTGCTATCGCTTGCATCCTAGGCGGCACTCAGGCCCCAGCCTTCCATCACATCTTCAAGCAGTTCGCCCGCGAGGTGAACGCGGCCCTCCCCGAGCTCGAGGCGACGCATCCGCTCAGGTGGTCCAAGTACGCCATCACCTTTGACTCAGCTGATCAGCTCAAGTGCGTGGCCACTGCTCGCACCCTTCCGATGCTCTACTCGCCTACCATCAGCAATGTCCTGGTCACCAAGATACTCATCGATGGCGGAACGGGGCTCAATGTTCTCTCCGTCGAGACGTTCGACATGCTCCAGGTGCTGTACGACCACCTTCAGCCTACCTAAGCCTTTCTTAGGAGTGACTGACGGCTCCACCACTCCGATAGGGCAGATCTGCCTCCCTGTCACCTTCGGCAAGCGCGACAACTACCGCACCAAGCTCATCGACTTTGACGTCGCCGATGTCTACTACACAACCTTCTTCTTGTAGATGTTGTTGGGCCTGCAAGTGCACAGGTTTGTAGGACAGTAGCAAATTTCCCTGAAGTGGATGACCTAAGGTTTATCAATCCGTGGGAGGTGTAGGATGAAGATAGTCTCTCTCAAACAACCCTGCAACCAAATAACAAAGAGTCTCTTGTGTCCCCAACACATCCAATACAATGGTAAATTGTATAGGTGCACTAGTTCGGCGAAGAGATGGTGATACAAGTGCAATATGGATGGTAGATATAGGTTTTTGTAATCTGAAAAATATGAAAACAGCAAGGTAACTAATGATAAAAGTGAGCGTAAACGGTATTGCAATGCTAGGAAACAAGGCCTAAGGTTCATACTTTCACTAGTGCAAGTTCTCTCAACAATAATAACATAGATAGATCATATAACAATCCCTCAACATGCAACAAAGAGTCACTCCAAAGCCACTAATACGGAGAACAAACGAAGAGATTATGGTAGGGTACGAAACCACCTCAAAGTTATCCTTTCTGTTCTATCTATTCAAGAGTCTGTAGTAAAATAACATGAAGCTATTCTTTCCGTTCAATCTATCATAGAGTTCATACTAGAATAACACCTTAAGACACAAATCAACCAAAACCCTAATGTCACCTAGATACTCCATTGTCACCTCAAGTATCCGTGGCCATGATTATACGATATGCATCACACGATCTCAGATTCATCTATTCAACCAACACAAAGTACTTCAAAGAGTGGCCCAAAGTTTCTACCGGAGATTCAGACGAAAATGTGTGCCAAGCTTATGCATAGGTTCATGGGCGGAACCCGCAAGTTGATCACCAAAACATACATCAAGTGGATCACGTGATATCCAATTGTCACCACAGATAAGCACGGCAAGACATACATCAAGTGTTCTCAAATCCTTAAAGACTCAATCCGATAAGATAACTTCAAGAGGAAAACTCAATTCATCACAAGAGAGTAGAGGGGGAGAAACATCATAAGATCCAACTATAATAGCAAAGCTCGTGATACATCAAGATCGTGCCATAGGGAGAACACGAGAGAGAGAGAGAGAGAGAGAGAGAGATCAAACACATAGCTACTGGTACATACCCTCAGCCCCGAGGGTGAACTACTCCCTCCTCGTCATGGATAGCACCGGGATGATGAAGATGGCCACCAGTGAGGGATCCCCCCTCTGGCAGGGTGCCAGAACGGGCTCCCGAGAGGTTTTTGGTGGCTACAGAGGCTTGCGGCGGCGGAACTCCCGATCTATCTTCGTATTCGATGGTTTTAGGGTATATGGGAATATATAGGCGAAAGAAGTCAGTCGGGGGAGTCTCGAGGGGCCCACGAGACAGGGTGGCGTGCCCAGGGGTGGGCGCGCCCTCCTATCTCCTGGCCTCCTCAAAGCTTCCCAGGCTTGTACTCCAAGTCTCCCGGATCATGTTTGTTCCAAAAATCACGCTCCCGAAGGTTTCATTTCGTTTGGACTCTGTTTGATATTCCTTTTCTTCGAAACACTGAAATAGGCAATAAAACAACAATATGGGCTGGGCCTCCAGTTAATAGGTTAGTCCCAAAAGTAATATAAAAGTGTATAATAAAGCCCGTAATCATTCAAAACAGATAATAAAATAGCATGAATGCTTCATAAATTATAGATATGTTGGAGACGCATCAGCATCCCCAAGCTTAATTCCTGCTCGTCCTCGAGTAGGTAAATGATAAAAGAAAGAATTTATGAAGTGTGAATGCTAGAAGGTGCACAAGTTTGATCAATGATAATTTCAATCACCTTTTCTAGCATGATTATATGTCATAACAGTAGTTCATCTCATAAAACTTCTCAAGATCAAGTAACAAAGCTATTCACATGTTAAAGCATAGACCATAAACTTTCTTGAAAACTAGCAAACTTCATTCTTAGTCATCAAACAATTACAATTCATCTTATTTTTAGGAAGGGTCTATGTCAGAGCTTTGATTTAGCAAACTCCACATACTCAACTATCATATAGTCTTCTACAATTGCTAACACCACGCAATACTTATGGTTATGGAGTTTTAATCGGACATTAAGAAAGGTAGGGGCTTATAGTGTTGCCTCCCAATGTATTCACCTTTGGGTGATGTCAACAATAATAGTTCATGCTAACTTACATCCAATTGGATATATATATATCAGGATCTTTCCAACACAAGGTGCTTGCCAAAGGATAAAATGAAAAAGGGAAAGGTGAAGATCATCTTGACTCTTGCATAAAGTAAAAGACATAAAGTAAAAGATATGCCCTTCGCAGAGGGAAGCAGAGGTTGTCATGCGTTTTTATGGTTGGATGCACAAAATCTTAATGCAAAAGAACGTCACTTTATATTACCACTTGTATATGGACCATTATTATGCAGTCCGTCGCTTTTATTGCTTCCGTAACAAGATCGTATAAAGCTTATTTTCTTCACACTAATAGATCATACATATTTCGAGAGCAATTTTTATAGCTTGCACCGATGACAACTTACTTTAAGGATCTTACTCAATCCATAGGTAGGTATGGTGGACTCTCATCACTACAAAAAAAAGACACATCCGTGACATTTTGGGCCGGACGAAATTTTTTTCTGTCATACATATGAAACTTCTATGACGATAATTGTGAAAAAACCCGGTATCATCATAGATGTGGTGGGCTCCTACTTCTATGACAAAAAACATGACAGAAAATGGGCTTTTTGTCCAGGGCGGGCCGGAGACGCAGCTGCATGACATTCTTTGGGCCGTCCATGTGACGCCCGGATAATTAAGCTACAGTGATCCCACGCTAATGGTGCCACGTCACCACGATTACTGCTGCTAAGCTATCGTTAGGACAAAACCGGTCCAAAACTCAAAATTCAAATTAATGATAACAATAAAAGTTTTCAAAAATTAAAACAAAAATGTTTGGATTGTACTAAATATTACAAAGGTAATTATGGTGCAACAAACCCATTTTTATAAAATGCCTCAGTAATTTAAAATGATTTAAAACAGAAGAGTAAAATAAATAAAAGGTATAAAAAAACAAAACAAAAGAAAAGGGACCCCCCCAATGGGCCAACCGGCCCAGCTGACAGCCAGGCCAACCCACTGGCCCAGCCGGCCGACCCACCCCACTGGCCCAGCCGGCCAACCCACCCCACTCCCTTATCCCCTCACACCCGCTAACCCTAACCCCCCCATCGCCCCACTTTCCCCCCTCTCGATCCAATCTTGATCGAGGAGACCCCCACTCCCTCGTCCCTCTCG
>NC_057798.1:88282044-88290409 GCF_018294505.1 Triticum aestivum
GGGGCTCACCCCCGACCGCACCTCGCCTCCGCCGCCTCGCCATGGCCGCCGTCGACCTCGCCCGCCCGCGCACTCACCCTGCCGCCTGGGATCTCGCTGGGAGGACCGTCGTCGACCCCTGCTTCATCTACGCCGCTGGATCGAGGCCGGGGGCCACCACGTCGACGTACGCATCATCGCCCCCGTCTGCCTCCGCCTCGGCCGCCTCGCCCTCGTCCGTGTTGCCACCACCGGACCGTCCCCGTCCTCCTCCTCAACGGCCGACCCCGAGCCTCGCCGCCTCCGCTTCCCTTCAACGCAAGTGAGGCCCCAGCCTCTGCCTTCCTCTCTTTTCCTCTATCGCCGAGCCCGACCACCGCGCCCCACAGCTGCGCCCGGCCACCCTCGCCTCACCCTGGCGCCCTCCCGTGCGTGCCTGCGATGCCACACGCGCTCACACGCGACCCCTCCATCGTGGCCTCGCCCCGCTGATGCTTCTGCTGCCGCTGCCGTGACAGCGCCTTCCCGCTCGCCGGCCACGCCCCTGCGCGTGCGTCCGCCCGCCCGACCTCGCATGCACCCGCCCTTGTCCCGTCAATGCCCGTGGCCGCGGCCCCGGCTAGCCGCGCCTGGGTCCAACGCCCGACGTTTGCCCCGGTGCCCATGCCCGCACCTGTTAGCCCGTTAGGCCCTGGGCCTATGACAGATGGGGCCCACACCCCAGTAGTTAAAAAGAGGAGAAAATGAAATAAAAATTAGTTAAAAATAATTAATAATTAATTAATTAATTAATTAACAAGTTGATTAACTTAATTAATCCTGACAATTAACTTGCTAATTATCTGTTAATTAACTAATTAAACCTAATTAACCTACTAAGATAACCTAACTACTGTTAATTAGTCTTAGTCAATGACGAATGGGACTAGGGCTGGAAAAAAAAGCTCGAAGCTCGCGAGCTAAATAAGTAGCTCGTGACTCGGCTCGAATCGACTCGAACTCGAAGAATAACGAGCCGAGACAAGCTTTAGTTTAAGATCGTTTATAGACCAAGTTAAACGAGCCAATCTCACGAGTACTCGTGTAACTCGTTAGGCTCGATATAATAGATCAGCCACTCCCAATACAAAGAAAGATTAGCCATTAAACAGCCTACATCCCAGGCGCACAACCCATGGCCCAGCCGTTGAAGGCCTAGCCTACTAGGAGACTCATGCGTTACAAGGAAATTATAATTGTTGAGTGATATATATGTTTAATATATACATAATAATTTTTATCATATTTGAGGGATTTATGTTTATATCTTTAACGAGCTTAACAAGCTAAACGAGCCAGCTCGCGAGTTATACGAGTCGAGCCAATCTTGGGTTTGAGCTCGTTATAGTAACGAGTCAAGTCGAGCTAGCTCGTTAACGAAACGAGCTCTAGCGAGTCGAGCCGAGCTGGCTCGACTCGGCTCGAATTCCATCCCTAAACGGGACCCACACATCAGTTGACCAGTCAACATCCCTGTTGACTGCTGACGTCATGCTGACGTCATGATGACGTTAGCAGACACTGTTCTGGATAATGTTGAATTAAAATATTTAAATTAATCCTAAAAATGATTTAAAAACATAAAAAATTAATATAAAATAACCGTAGCTCAGATGGAAAAACTTTCTACATGAAAGTTGCTCAGAACGACGAGACGAATCCGGATACGCAGCCCGTTTGTCCGCCACGCGTCCCTAGCATAGTGAACCTGCAACATTTCACCTCCGGTTCATCTATCCGAAAACACGGAACACCGGGGATACTTTCCCGGATGTTTTCCCCCTTCACCGGTATCACCTCAGACCGCGTTAGAACACGTCTAGCTCTGCTTGTTGTCCTGATATGCATCTGTTTGCATGGTATTCATTGTTTCTTCCCCCTCTTCTCTCTGGTAGACTACGAGACCGATGCTGCTGCTGCCCAGTACGACTACAGAGTTGACGACCCCTCTCTCTTGCCAGAGCAACCAGGCAAGCCCCCCCTTGATCACCAGATATCGCCTATTCTTCTCTATACTGCTTGCATGAAGAGTAGTGTAGCATGTTACTGTTCGGTTACTCCTATTCTGTTGCATAGCCTGACATTGTTGCTACATCTGTTGATACCTTACCTGCAATCCTAAATACTTAGTATAGGATGCTAGTTTATCATCATTGGCCCTACATTCTTGTCAGTCTGCCTTGCTATACTATTGGGCCGTGATCACTCGGGAGGTGATCACGGGTATATACTATATATACATACATACTATACAGATGGAGACTAAAGTCGGGTCAGCTCGATGAGTACCCGCAAGTGATTCTGATGAGGGGGCTGAAAGGACAGGTGGCTCCATCCCGGTAGAGGTGGGCCTAGGTTCCCGACGGCCCCCGACTGTTACTTTGTGGCGGAGCGACAGGGCAGGTTGAGACCGCCTAGGAGAGAGGTGGGCCTGGCCCTGGTCGGCATTCGCGGATACTTAACACACTTAACGAGATCTTGGTATTTGATCTGAGTCTGGACATTTGGTCTATACGCACAAACCATCTACGCGGGAGTAGTTATGGGTATCCCGGCGTCGTGGTATCAGCCGAAGCCTTCTTGACGTCAGCGACGGAGCAGCACGCGCCGGATTGGACTGGAACACCTACTCTTGTATAAGAGAGGCTAGGTATGCTTCCGGCCGCCCTCGCAACGTGCAGGTGTGCAATGGGCGATGGGCCCAGACCCCTGCACGCATAGGATTTAGACCGGCGTGCTGACCTCTCTGTTGTGCCTAGGTGGGGCTGTGACGTGTTGATCTTCTGAGGCCGGGCATGACCCAGGAAAGTGTGTCCGGCCAAATGGGATTGAGCGTGTTGGGTTATGTGGTGCACCCCTGCAGGGAAGTTAATCTATTCGAATAGCCGTGATCTTCGGTAACAGGACGACTTGGAGTTGTACCTTGACCTTATGACAACTAGAACCGGATACTTAATAAAACACAACCTTCCAAGTTCCACAGACAACCTGGTGATCGCTTTTCCATAGGGCGATGAGGGGAGGATCGCCGGGTAGGATTATGCTATGCGATGCTACTGGAGATGCTACTTGGAGATGCTACTTGGAGGACTTCAGTCTACTCTCTTCTACATGCTGCAAGACGGGGGCTCCCAGAAGCGTAGTCTTCGACAGGATTAGCTATCCCCCTCTTATTCTGGCATTCTGTAGTTCAGTCCACCGATATGGCCCTTTACACATATACCCATGCATATGTAGTGTAGCTCCTTGCTTGTGAGTACTTTGGATGAGTACTCACGGTTGCTTTCTCCCCCCCTTTTCCCCCTTTCCTTTCTTTCTGGTTGTCGCAACCAGATGCTGGAGTCCAGGAGCCAGACGCTACCGTCGACGACGACTCCTACTACCGGAGGTGCCTACTACTACATGCAGCCCGCTGACGACGACCAGGAGTAGTTAGGAGGATCCCAGGCAGGAGGCCTACGCCTCTTTCGATCTGTATCCCAGTTTGTGCTAGCCTTCTTAAGGCAAACTTGTTTAACTTATGTCTGTACTCAGATATTGTTGCTTCCGCTGACTCGTCTATGATCGAGCACTTGTATTCGAGCCCTCGAGGCCCCTGGCTTGTATTATGATGCTTGTATGACTTATTTTATTTTTAGAGTTGTGTTGTGATATCTTCCCGTGAGTCCCTGATCTTGATTGTACACGTTTGCGTGTATGATTAGTGTACGATTGAATCGGGGGCGTCACAAGTTGGTATCAGAGCCGACTTCCTGTAGGAATCCCCCTTCCATACTCCTTGGCCGAAGTCGAGTCTAGACTTTACAAAACCTTTACTAACTTGGCTGTGTGGCCCATGGGCCCACGTCGCCATTGGGTGGTATTAGGATCTTTTACTCCTCGATCTTACTCTGGGACTCTGATCTCTCTTCTATTCGGGTTAAATGATTTTTGCTAAATCTAACATTAGGATCTCATTATCACTTTCACCCGGAGAGCCCCTTATTAATGATGATCATCTGCGGCACGTGAAGACCCTGAAGATACTCTCCGCTGTTAACCCGAGAACTTATGTTCATCGCATTTGCAATTCCCCTTCCACCGTCAACCCTAATAGATAACTACTTGTAGTTGTTATTCTTACATTCATCCCCAGTTGGTCTTGTTATTACCAGATACCTCGAAACACTCGTCGTTGTTTCGATAATCCTTTGAGCTTATCGCCTTGCTGTTCTTTGTCACCTGAATACCCCTATGGATAATTCTCGCACTTATCGAGTATCCGCTCATCCCCCAGTTGTTCATGTGTTTCACAATGATCTTCGAAATACTATTCGATCCTCCAAAAATCCTTAGTAGCTTATTTCTCTATCATACTTGTCTACTTGCATGATGGATGCTTTCCATATGTCTGGCAATATTCGTTAGTATCCTTAGGCATCGTCATTTTGATCCTTTTGATTCAACATGAGTGCGAATGCACGCAATCATCAGTTGATCCTTTTAAATTATCTTTCCGGCTCAGACGTCATTTTTAACATGAGCTGGTTCTCAACCAATCCAAATGCCATCGATAGTACCCCTAAGGCTATTCAACTTATCCACCCCTAATCAGAACATTGCTTCTGTTCCCTTAATTTGGAGATCATAATTCCTTTGCATTTGAGCTCTGGATTATTCAGTTGTTTCTATAATCCAATGCCCTTGCATTGTTACTTCCTCTGATTGTGTGCTGATGCTCACATCAGCTCTGTTATGGACCGACAGATCCTTTAATGGATTTTATCCGACATTGTCCTTCATATTCAATAACCTTGTGAGCCTTCCCTTGGATATATAATGCCTTTGGTAAATTGTATCATCTGCTTTTGAACAATGCTCTACTTTCGAGCTTGTATTATTTACTCCGAAGTTTGTGGTATATGTTCCTAAGATGCCCTGATGGGTTGAACCTATGCCTTCCCTAATCTATGTGAACCCGAAAGATTTCACAGGTCAAACTTATCTGGTATTGCACCAGGTAAAACTTTCAACAACTAATGTCATTTTCGAAATACGAGAGGTGAATGAAGGTTATGCATTAAAGGAGTGGGAGTCGACCTTGAACTTTGTGTTCATGCCCATGGACATGATGTAGATCATATCATGGAAGCTTCTTGTAACTATTTCCTTGATATAATATCCTTTGGTATCGGTGAATCGATCCTTTGCAACCGTGATTCCGACCATGATTGTTCTCCTTTGATTCCACTTCTCAGACAAGATGAAGTACTTGTCTTCTGCAGATCATTTCACGTGACCACCGTCTACTCTGCTCTACCATCGAGTATTACACTCTGGTATCTCGAGGATATCACCGAACTACATAACTTCTTATGAGTTCTTCATCAACTATTATTTCTCGATGATTCCAATTTCTTCGGGTTTTGAGTTGTTTGTCACTCGAAACACCGATAACTGAATCGAGTCTGTTCTACGGTTCAACAACTTTTAGTAGTCCTCTTTACTTACGGGTTTGCACCCGATCACGTCAATCCTAGCCTGTTCGGCTATATCATTATCATGCTTAACTTTAACTGTGCTACCTGGTCCATAATCCCGAAGCACAACTTTCGATGAGAGCTAAGCTTACGTCGATCTTCCTCGTCATATCAGTTTGCCTTGGACAACAAGCTTGATATCAAGTTTGTGTCCTACCCATGGTTCCAATAACCTTCCGCTTCATCATTCCTTTGACTTGATGTCATCGCTGATTGATTACATCTTCATGAAATCTATCGACAAATGTGTCATGATCATCATCAACCTTATGAGCTCTTCCAGGATATCAATTGAGTTCATGATGAGAAATACCATCCTTGCCCCGATGATTTGTGTTATCTTTGACCACTTTATTGCCTTCTGTTCAACACAAACTTGTTTGTGTTTTGTGTTATACCTTGACTTCCTTGCTACCCAGCATTGTTCTTCTTTACCTTGGAGAATTACCGCCTTTTATGTTAAGAATGTCATGGGAATTTCACCACCTCTTAAGAATTCTTGGTATAGTGATACTTCTCACCATCACCATTCTTTCCTGGTCCTAGCGTTGATCCCAACCGGGGTCCCAACAAGTGAACGGTGCTATTTGGATTCTGCCCTTCTAGCAACCCTATTACTTTGAAGTTAATGGTCGGCCGTTCATTCTTAGTCTATTGATTATTGAATCACCATTCCAACATTTGTCGTGCAACCCAACCCATATTTCGGGCGCACCTTTCAACCAATGTTTAATTATGTATGTTTTCCTCGAGCATACCTCACTATATCATTTGATCTGAAAAGGGTTATCTCCTTGTTCAGATAATCGTGGAAATCCATATTTTGAGATCTCAATGGAATGTCGCTGAGTCCATCAGCCACCTCCTCATTCTCTCCTTGACTTAATGATGAACTCTTGTTTCGGAACTCGCTTCCATAGTTTAGTTCCCAAGAATCTTACAATGTCATCTCGACAATTTGTGTTGCACCTTTTCTTCACAGACATCCTGAGTCTGAGTTATCCTGACACCAATCGGATCTGAATCTTGGTCAGATATGATGGTTGGGACAACTTTCCAAGAGTTATGATGTTGGACCTTTGATGACCCGGTAACATGATGTCATGTCTAGCACCCCCCCTGGGTGGAGGACCTATCGTTATAATTTCTTTTTCAAGGATAACCATTCTTCCTGGAGGAAATTGTAAGACCTATTTTATAATTCCTGATGGATCCATTGAGTATCTAAAGTCCGACCTTTGTTTGAATACCATGCCAGTGCTATCTCAAAAGTTTGTCTGTGGAACTTTGATTTTCAACAAGAACATTTGAAGCCCAATGCTAAATGTTTCCTGCTAAAATTATCCAAACACCGCTATATGGGTAATGTCATGAAATTTCTCTCCCCTACCTAAAGGGTTTTCTACATTATATCCTGTCATGGATATCATGCTCTGCTTGTCCTTGGGAAGGATATACCCTTGAAATATGTGTTTAAACACGTTTTCCTTTCCATTGTTCTATTTAATCTGATAATCTTATTTTCCTTTCCATTGGTTGGATTAACCTTTCTTGAGGTCTATATAATCTAAGCAGTATTATTTTCCTGCTTATGTAAGCACCTCGTGGTACAAATCTGCCAGTAAGACCCTGTTACTATTGTTGGTGACATTTCGGTAACCACCGATGGACGAGAACTTTGCCTATTGGTCCGCCTCGATGCAACGAGCAGGAAAATGGTTCTCTTCGTCCCTCGCCCTTGGTACCAACGTTGTTGCCGACATAACTGACATGGTACTCTCTGACATGCCTTGCTATCATGACCGTGCAAGATGTCACTGCTCCTATAAAAAAAACCCACATGGTGGGCCCATAACCCACAGTTCCACAGGATCGAAACCTGACTGTCCTGTACACCCCCCTATTCCCAAAGTTATTCCTCGCGCGTGGCCTCATATGTAATTCACGGGCCACCGTCCTAGTGATCTATTCTGGTATCAGACGCAATACTTACTCTCACTACGCTAAACCCCTTTCTCACTCTGGTTCAGGCTTCGAGCAACTATCTATCCGCTTGGAGCCTCTTATGGTACCTTCGTACCCTACTCTCGAGGTATTTCATATGTTCAACTTGAGAGATAATCTTATACTCATTCATGGGTTAACCCCAAATTGTTTCCCTCAGAAGCATTATGTCGTAGTGAGCTGCCCCTTATCCTTTCGTAAGTACGATGGAGTTCCCGAAGAAATGATGACAAGTTTATCATGATGCATTGGAATAAAGAATTGAAGACATCAACGAAAGGGATTAACTTCTTCGAGAAGATCCGTTAGAATATCATAACCAGAACTTTCCCCCTTACTCCCCTCTTAAATCTCGGGACGAGATTTCTTATAGTGGAGGAGAATTGTGACGCCCGAATAATTAAGCTATAGTGATCCCACGCTAATGGTGCCACGTCACCACGATTACTGCTGCTAAGCTATCGTTAGGACAAAACCGGTCCAAAACTCAAAATTCAAATTAATGATAACAATAAAAGTTTTCAAAAATTAAAACAAAAATGTTTGGATTGTACTAAATATTACAAAGGTAATTATGGTGCAACAAACCCATTTTTATAAAATGCCTAAGTAATTTAAAATGATTTAAAACAGAAGAGTAAAATAAATAAAAGGTATAAAAACAAAACAAAAGAAAAGGGACCCCCCCCAATGGGCCAACCGGCCCAGCTGACAGCCAGGCCAGCCCACTGGCCCAGCCGGCCGACCCACCCCACTCCCTTATCCCCTCACACCCGCTAACCCTAACCCCCCGTCGCCCCACTTTCCCCCCCGTTGATCCAATC
>NC_057798.1:88290820-88294591 GCF_018294505.1 Triticum aestivum
CTCCGCTTCCCTTCAACGCAACTGAGGCCCCAGCCTCTGCCTCCCTCTCTTTTCCTCTATCGCCGAGCCCGACCACCGCGCCCCACAGCTGCGCCCGGCCACCCTCGCCTCGCCCTGGCGCCCTCCCGTGCGTGCCCGCGATGCCACACGCGCTCACACGCGACCCCGTCCGTCGTGGCCTCGCCCCGCTGATGCTTCTGCTTCCGCTGCCGTGCCAGCGCCTTCCCGCTCGCCGGCCGCGCCCCTGCGCGTGCGTTCGCACGCCCGACCTCGCGTGCACCCGCCCATGTCCCGTCGATGCCCGTGGCCGCGGCCCCGGCTAGCCGCGCCTAGGTCCGACGCTCGGCGTTTGCCCCAGTGCCCATGCCCGCACCCGTTAGCCCGTTAGGCCCTGGGCCTATGACAGATGGGGCCCACGCCCCAGTAGTTAAAAAGAGGAGAAAATGAAATAAAAATTAGTTAAAAATAATCAATTATTAATTAATTAATTAATTAACGAGTTGATTAACTTAATTAATCCTGACAATTAACTTGCTAATTATCTGTTAATTAACTAATTAAACCTAATTAACCTACTAAGATAACCTAACTACTATTAATTAGTCTTAGTCAATGACGAACGGGACTAGGGCTGGAAAAAAAAGCTCGAAGCTCGCGAGCTAAATAAGTAGCTCGTGACTCGGCTCGAATCGACTCGAACTCGAAGAATAACGAGCCGAGACAAGCTTTAGTTTAAGATCGTTTATATACCAAGTTAAACGAGCCAATCTCACGAGTACTCGTGTAACTCGTTAGGCTCGATACAATAGATCAGCCACTCCCAATACAAAGAAAGATTAGCCATTCAACAGCCTACATCCCAGGTGCACAACCCATAGCCCAGCCGTTGAAGGCCTAGCCTACTAGGAGACTCATGCGTTACAAGGAAATTACAATTGTTGAGTGAAATATATGTTTAATATATACATAATAATTTTTATCATATTTGAGGGATTTATGTTTATATCTTTAACGAGCTTAACAAGCTAAACGAGCCAGCTCGCGAGTTATAGGAGTCGAGCCAATCTCGGGTTTGAGCTCGTTATAGTAACGAGTCAAGTCGAGCTAGCTCGTTAACAAAACGAGCTCTAGCGAGTCGAGCCGAGCTGGCTCGACTCGGCTCGAATTCCAGCCCTAAACGGGACCCACACATCAGTTGACCAGTCAACATCCCTATTGACTGCTGACGTCATGCTGACGTCATGATGACGTCAGCAGACACTGTTCTGGATAATGTTGAATTAAAATATTTAAATTAATCCTAAAAATGATTTAAAAACATAAAAAATTAATATAAAATAACCGTAGCTCAGATGGAAAAACTTTCTACATAAAAGTTGCTCAGAAAGACGAGACGAATCTGGATACACAGCCCGTTCGTCCGCCACGCGTCCCTAGCATAGTGAACCTGCAACATTTCACCTCCGCTTCATCTGTCCGAAAACACGGAACACCGGGGATACTTTCCCGGATGTTTTCCCCCTTCACCGGTATCACCTCAGACCGCATTAGAACACGTCTAGCTCTGCTTGTTGTCCTGATATGCATCTGTTTGCATGGTATTCATTGTTTCTTCCCCCTCTTCTCTCTGGTAGACTACGAGACCGACGCTGCTGCTGCCCAGTACGACTACAGAGTTGACGACCCCTCTCTCTTGCCAGAGCAACCAGGCAAGCCCCCCCCTTGATCACCAGATATTGCCTATTCTTCTCTATACTGCTTGCATTAAGAGTAGTATAGCATGTTACTGTTCGGTTACTCCTATTCTGTTGCATAGCCTGACATTGTTGCTACATCTGTTGATACCTTACCTGCAATCCTAAATACTTAGTATAGGATGCTAGTTTATCATCATTGGCCCTACATTCTTGTCAGTCTGCCTTGCTATACTATTGGGCCATGATCACTCGGGAGGTGATCACGGGTATATACTATATATACATACATACTATACAGATGGAGACTAAAGTCGGGCCAGCTCGATGAGTACCCGCAAGTGATTCTGATGAGGGGGCTGAAAGGACAGGTGGCTCCATCCCGGTAGAGGTGGGCCTGGGTTCCCGACGGCCCCCGACTGTTACTTTGTGGCGGAGCGACAGGGCAGGTTGAGACCGCCTAGGAGAGAGGTGGGCCTGGCCCTGGTCGGCGTTCGCGGATACTTAACACGCTTAACGAGATGTTGGTATTTGATCTGAGTCTGGCCATTTGGTCTATACACACTAACCATCTACGCGGGAGTAGTTATGGGTATCCCGGCATCGTGGTATCAGCCGAAGCCTTCTTGACGTCAGCGACGGAGCGTCGCGCGCCGGATTGGACTGGAACGCCTACTCTTGTATAAGAGAGGCTAGGTCTGCTTCCGGCCGCCCTCGCAACGTGCAGGTGTGCAATGGGCGATGGGCCCAGACCCCTGCGCGCATAGGATTTAGACCGGCGTGCTGACCTCTCTGTTGTGCCTAGGTGGGGCTGCGACGCGTTGACCTTCCGAGGCCGGGCATGACCCAGGAAAGTGTGTCCAGCCAAATGGGATCGAGCGTGTTGGGTTATGTGGTGCACCCCTGCAGGGAAGTTAATCTATTCGAATAGCCGTGATCTTCGGTAACAGGACGACTTGGAGTTGTACCTTGACCTTATGACAACTAGAACCAGATACTTAATAAAACACACCCTTCCAAGTTCCACAGACAACCCGGTGATCGCTTTTCCATAGGGCGATGAGGGGAGGATCGCCGGGTAGGATTATGCTATGCGATGCTACTGGAGATGCTACTTGGAGATGCTACTTGGAGGACTTCAGTCTACTCTCTTCTACATGCTGCAAGATGGGGGCTCCCAGAAGCGTAGTCTTCGACAGGATTAGCTATCCCCCTCTTATTCTGGCATTCTGCAGTTCAGTCCACCGATATGGCCCTTTACACATATACCCATGCATATGTAGTGGAGCTCCTTGCTTGCGAGTACTTTGGATGAGTACTCATGGTTGCTTTCTCCCCCCCTTTTCCCCCTTCCCTTTCTTTCTGGTTGTCGCAACCAGATGCTGGAGTCCAGGAGCCAGACACTACCGTCGACGACGACTCCTACTACCGGAGGTGCCTACTACTACATGCAGCCCGCTGACGACGACCAGGAGTAGTTAGGAGGATCCCAGGCAGGAGGCCTACGCCTCTTTCGATCTGTATCCCAGTTTGTGCTAGCCTTCTTAAGGCAAACTTGTTTAACTTATGTCTGTACTCAGATATTGTTGCTTCCGCTGACTCGTCTATGATCGAGCACTTGTATTCGAGCCCTCGAGGCCCCTGGCTTGTATTATGATGCTTGTATGACTTATTTTATTTTTAGAGTTGTGTTGTGATATCTTCCCGTGAGTCCCTGATCTTGATCGTACACGTTTGCGTGTATGATTAGTGTACGATTGAATCGGGGGCGTCACAGTCCATGACGGAAAAAACCATGGTAGAAGCGAGGGGGAGGAAAATTTTGGGGAGTTCCCGGTTACGGTGGGAGGTCGGGGGCTGAGCGATGCGCGTTTCTCTCGTAAGGTACGCGCGTGTGTTCGAGGCATTGGCTCTTACTGAACCCGATTGAGGCGTTGGGCTCTAACTGAACCTGAGCGATTGCACTGCAGGCTACGCGTTACTTAACCTGAGCGATCGATCAATGGCTGTTAACTGAACCCGATCGAGCGATTCCTTCGCTACTGCTGCTAACTGAAACCGATCGATTGGATGAATA
>NC_057798.1:88295008-88299726 GCF_018294505.1 Triticum aestivum
CGCCACACCCCTCCCGATGAACAGGACCCCCGTTTCGACCGTAGCACTCCAACACAAGTCCGTTTCGTCCGTTTTGCGGTACGCCACACCCCTCCCGATCAATAGGACCCCCGTTTCGACCGTAGGAGGTCCATTTCCTCTGTTTTGCGGTACGCCACACCCCTCCCGATCAACATGACCCCCGTTTCAACCGTAGGAGGTTTGTTTCCTCCGTTTTGCGGTACACCACACCCTCCTGATCAATAGGACCCCCATTTCGATCATAGGAGGTCCGTTTCCCCCATTTTGGGGTACGCCAGGCCTTGTTTCCATCTCTTGTTCCATCCAAGCCCTCCCCATGAACACGACGCATTCTGTCGCTGCCCCATGAACACGACAACAACATTGTTTCTCCGATCCGACCCAGCCATGTACACGAGCCCTCGCCGTACGTATGTTTGAGACCCCGCCCGTATGTACACATATGTGGCCGTATTTTCTTTCTTGCACCCTGGCCGCTGTACGTACGTGTACATGCTACGTGCGTGCCTCTACTATGACACGTGCACGCCTCTACTACGACATGTGCGCGCCTCTACATCCACCAGCATATATGTACATACACATTCACGGCCAGAATGACAACGCTACGTACGCTTCGACCAGGTGGGTCCTGACTGTCAGGCACTTCTTTGCGTGCGAACATGTCGCTGGTGGGTCCCAGCAGTCAGGGGGGCGAATCATTTTTTTGCCCGGACACACTTCCTTGCGTGCGAAGATATAGCTGGTGGGTCCCAGCAGTCAGGGGGAAACGTCTTTTTCGCGAAATACAGTGGCCTGTCTGGTGGATCCCCGCTGTCAGGTGGAGGAATAATTTTTTTGCGCGTAATAAGGAGGCACTTCCTTGCTACGGCCGTGGACCCAGCTGTCAGCCTCTCCATGTACAGTCCATGTCTGATGGAAGTCGTTCCTTGACCAGGTTGACCACACCGCGCCGAGAGCACCACGGCGGTGGACGATGGCGACCTAGGAAGGGGACGCCTCAGAGCCGGGGAAGACACAGCAGTGGATGCCCACGCGAAGAGGAGTATGAGGGTTCACTGGTTCGGCTGCGGTGTGAGGCTGTTGTCGTCGCCGAATAACAGGGTGTGTGGGTGAGTAGAAGGATGGCCTGGCCAACGGTGGGAATAGTAGGGGGCGGTGAGGCCTCCGCGGCATCACAGCCGGCCACGGGAGGCAGGAGCACGCGGCACGACCGACGCTGGTTTGGGCGGCTGGAGCAAGACGACCAGAGGTTGAAGAAGCACTACGGCCGTTGGATGAACATCTTACGGTAACAAGAGCTAGAATCATTCATGTTGACTAAGTTGACAAAGCCCTCCGTCCCCGTTGTCAAGACCCCAATCCTAAGTCACACAGATCTAGCATGTAACACATCATATCACTTTGCGGCCTCACGCACGGTATTCCCACGGGTGCCACCTTACCTGGCCCGGGACCGTTTGCGCCTTTTGGCTCACATATATGATAGTGCCGCTAGCATCCATATGACAAAGAACCCGGGCTGACATGGCTAGTCGTGAACCCAAAGTGGCACTAACTTACAGGGACATGCATACATGACCCAGCAACGAACGTGTCGCTCATCAGCGAGTGAATCTGGGCTGTAGCAACTGGGCTAGCAGGACTCCGGTAAACTGGGCTGTAGCAGGCTAACAGGACTCCGGTAGACACCGCGTGACATTTCCCTGAAGGGACAGACACAGGAACGAAGAAGGACACATGCGGGCCAGCCTAAGTGTTGCGGAGCAGTAGCAAGCTACCAAGGCTCAGTGGAAGCACTAGGAGACATTTCCCGGTAAGAGAGGCTACCAAGGATAAACAACTAGATAGTCAGATCCCACACATACCAAACATTTCAATAACATACACACAATATGCTCGATATGTGCAAATACAACATGGCATCACAACATGACTCTACATCTCAAGTATTTTATTCAATAGGCTCCGAGGAGCGAGATATTACAAACATGGGTTCTCGACCCAGCATTCCGAGCATACAAGTCAAAGCACAAACGGAAGCTTAACATGTCTAGGTACAGACATCTACAAATAAAAAAGGCTGAGAAGCCTGACTATCTACTAGATCCTGCCGAGGGCACAAGATCGTAGTTGAGGTAACAAGCTAAATGTCGAAGTCCACGCGGAACTACTAGCGAGACTGAAGTCTCTCTGCAAAAACGTAAAATAGGCAAACGTGAGTACAAATGTACCCAACAAGACTTATATCAGAACTAACTACATATGCATAATTATCAACAAAGGGGGTGGTGGAGTTTAACTGCAGCAAGCCAGCTTTGACTCGGTGGCTAACCTGAACTACGACTGCAAGTAACTCTTTTGAGGTGGCGCACACGAGTTGACATATTCACCATATCAATACACCACTATGGATCCGCTCTCGTCTCCCTACGAGAACGCCATCCATAGCACTCACACTTATCTTGCACATTTTAGAGTATCCACTTTCACTTGTCTATGAACTGTACAGGCAACCCAGAAGTCCTTTACCGCGGACACGGCTATTCAAATAGATCATATTAACCCTGCAGGGGTGTACTTCTTCACACACGCTCTCGCCACTTACCACCATGTAGACGTCGTGTATCTCGGCAACCTTCAAGCGGAAGCCTGGCGAGGGAGTCGGCCACGACCTGACTAACCACACAAGTCTCTCGTCCAGGTTTATCGCCTATTCGGGTTCCATCCGCAAGGAGATCCGGCCGGGGTGTCGCTCACGGCCCCAAACGATGTGAGCAGGGTTCCCAATCCCACCATCCAGGTGCGACTTGGTACATCATGCCACTGTGCCTAGTCTGTCCCAAGCCCACCTGTACCGGGTGCCACTTGGTAGACTACTAACACTACCTACAAACAACAGAAACTAGTTGCAACTCCTGGACAGAGATCGAGTTGATTAATAAGCCGAGAGGGGGCGAGTTACCGGAACCCAATGTGTGGTAGTAACTGTTCATGGATCACAAACACAGAACTCAGTTCCTGAGGACGGTTTCAGTGAGACAACCCACCATGTACTCCTACATGGCCTCTCACCGCTACCTTTACCAAATCGTGTTCACACACTTAGCTCACACATAGTAGGACATGTTCACACACCTCCAATTCATCCCTGATGAATCAGACCTTACACAACTCTAAGCAATAGCAGGCATGGCAAACAAGCATGAATGAGTAGGCACATCAGGGCTCAAACAACTCCTACTCATGCTAGTGGGTTTCATCTATTTACTATGGCAATGACAGGTCATGCAGAGGAAAGGGGTTCAACTACCGCATCATGTAACAGTTGAATCGTTGTTGTCCTAATGCAGTAAAAGAGAGGAGGAGCGAGAGAGTGGGATTGTATCGGAATGAACAAGGGTTTTTTGCTTGCCTGACACTTCTGAAGATAGTATAGTTCTTCATCGGTGTCATCGATCACATCGTCGGTACACGTCTACTGGGAGGGGACAAGCACCGACAAACAAAGAAGAAACACAACCAATGCAATGCAACAATATGATGCATGAATGTGACATGGCAATATGCTGTGGTTTGTGCTAATGCAACTAAAACCGGATTAAATGAAGTTGGTTTGAATCCAAGATTCAAATTCAAACTCCACATGTGGTTATTTAAATGCCATTTAATTGAATTGTCCTAAACAGTAGTCATAAGTTGTTCTAACATGCATGAAAATGGTACAGATGGATAGATTGGATTTTTTCTGATAATTTTTCATATATAAATTATTTCATTTGGAGTTATGGTTGAATTTATATGATTTTTAGAAGTTTTGGATATTTTCTGAAATAAATAAATCATTTCTGATTTATTTAAAACTCCAGAAAACATTTACTGCGTCAGCATGATGTATTAGTGACATCAGCAGGTCAACGGACGGCCCAGGTCAAACCTGACCAGTGGGGCCTACTGGTCAGTGACACAAAGTTAGCTACAGAGGCTGACATGTGGGACCCGGTCAAAGCTGACGTGGCCAAGTCAACATTGACAGGCGGGGCCCACTGTGGTTAGTGTTAATCTAACAGAGAAATAATACTAATTAGTTTAGGCATTGGGACCCACATGGCAGTGGCTCTAGGGGTGGCTTAGCTGGGTCATTAGTGGCTAATGACGGCCACGTCTTTAGTCGCCGGAGTTCGGCCGGCTACAACCAAACCAACGGCGGAGGCTCACCGGAGTTGAGCTACAGGCAGCGGCTGGGTGCGCTGAGGGCATCTACGCGGAGCTAGAACTCGCCCGCATCCACTCCTGGCAGCGGCTGGAGCTGGGGGGACGGAGTTCGCCGGAGTGGAGCCCACAGCGGCTGCCCGAGCTCGGGGCTAGTGCAGGTTGGCGCTAGGGGGCACGGTAGGTCGAATGGGTGGGCGCGCCCGGCTCCTGGAAGCATGCTAAGCACAGCGGTGTGCTCGGCTTCGAGCTACCGTGGCTCTAGCCACAACGGCGACGAGGCACGGCGGCGGCGAGCTTCGGGCACGGCGGCGTTAGCGCTAGAGAATGTGCGGGGCGACGGGGTAGGGGCAAAACGAAGAGGGGCTCACCCCGCGTCGTTTGGAGGCATCTGCAAGCTCGGGGGAGGCCGGACGGTGACGTGGCATTGCCGGTGATCTCAGGTGCTGGAGGTTGAAGACGACGGTGATGGCGGCATTCCAGGG
>NC_057798.1:88300037-88307580 GCF_018294505.1 Triticum aestivum
GCAGCATTGGCGGTTGCGCTTGGGCATGAGAGGGAGAGAAAGCAGAGGAGGGGAGAGGCACGGGAGAGAGTGAGAGGGGGCAGGGGCTGCGTGGCGTCGCCTGGTGCATCGAGGAGGAGCCAGGCAGGCTGGGAGGGAGGAGGTGGAGGCCTCGGGCGCGCTCGCGTCGACACGCCTCTGCCTACTGGCAGAGGTTGAAGACGACCGCTTCACCCTGGTGGGCTGGTCCTCAGCTACAGTACTGGGCCAGGTGGGCTGCCAGGTGAGCGCCAGGTAAGTTCTCTTTCTCTCTGGTTTCTCTATTTTAATGTCTGTTTTTTATTATTCTCTAATCTTTAGTGCTTTTCTAAAAATACCTAGACCCTTTCAAAAATCACTAAACTACACATGCCCACTGTATAGAATATATCGAACATGGAACATTTCAGTTTAGGAGTATTTGGACATTTAAAATATTTTATGGAATTTAAATGTCCAAATTCAAATACTTATGATTTAATTCAGTGACCTTAGGATGACCTAGAAAATTGTGCACCCTTTTTGTCAGAGGTTTAAGACCAAGGCAAAGATGATGAACATTTTAGAAGGAAATTTCAAGTTCATTGAAAATGATTTTATATTGAACCTATTTGATTTGATCTGGTGCTAGGGTTTGATTAGTCCCCATTTCAAGTTCATTTGAAATGTTAAACATGATGCACACATGAAGGGCTAGCCTACTGCATACCAGGACCAGGGATGTGACAACTCGCCCCCACTAAACAAGAATCTCGTCCCGAGATTCAAGCATAGGGTAGAATGAAGGGGAAATGCAACTAACGCAATCTTCACGACCCAGGTTGCACTTCAAATGAACGTTGATTCAATCACCATCTTGTCTCGTCATCTTGCTCTGAGAACTCAAGCCAACATGACAAAGAGAGGATAGGGAAAAAGTCTAAAAGGATCGATCTTATTGAAGGTCGAACAACTTAGGACCAACTCAGGAATGAGACATGGCAACATCTCTCAAGCCGAGACACAAAGCATACATCTAGAGGGATGGAATGGAACAGATGACGAGGATTCACTAGATAGAAAACAAGTCCACACTTAAGAAGGTGTTGAACGGTTGTCAACGTAGCGAGGAGTTGAGTTGCCATGATACCATAACTGGGCACCTTAGGGAATGTGACTTGTAGAAATATCCCCTTAAGTGGCAAAAGAATTACCTTTGATTCAGAGATCATCCAGATTCTTTATACCAGCCTAAGGCAATTCTCGAGCGATCATTTGGAGGGGGTGGGTAGAATGGCATGCCCGGATTAGAATGGATCATGTGGATTACCTTGATGAAAACAACACAAGGGATGATTTTAGTAACTGAGGAGAAGCTCAAAAGTGGAGAGTGAGTCCACTGTTTGAGAAGTTATAGCATAACCGAGGAAACTAAGAGCAAGCCCAATTAGTGCCGATGATAACACCTAGTGCTTGTGCGTGCTCTCAAGAACTTGAGCATCTCCATATTCATCAAGGTTTTACCAATATCAATGTCAAAGATCCTGGCAACACAACATGCTACCATGATGAATACCGGTGGGAGATGCAGATGCGAAGGAAGATAAAACCTTCTCAGATTTCACCTTGGCGGGGCCAAGGGGACAAAATCTGGATGATCGACCGAGAGACATTTACTGCTCCGCTTCTAATGTTCTCCTTGATGTACCAGCTTAACCCAATAACAATCGGTATCTGGAACATCAAGTAAAGGTCTGGCTTCGGGAGAACAAAGGATCCATAAGGAACAACTTCTAAATAAGTCACTTGAAATCCTCATGAAGAAGATGGTCGATTTGCTCAATCAAGATACTACAATGATAGATCTTCCGGCTAGGTGTGTCGGCCAGAACATCAACCTTGTCGGGACCTACATAATAGATGGAAAGGTTCCAACCATCATATCTGCCTGAGATTCAGATATGGTTGGTAACATGATATTCCAGACTCATCAAGTCTAGAAAGAAAAATGAAAGTTTGCAACACAAACCGACGAGATGACGTTGCGAGATTCTAGGGAAATGAACTACGATAGCAAGCTCCAAAACATGAGCTGGTTCTGCTACACACATGTGAACATGTTGTCTCAGACAAACATGATCGCATGGTAGTCTTACAATAAAACACTACCGATTTCCGGTGGGGAATCATCATCGAGGATATCAAAGTCCTTGCATAAGGTATACTCTTAAGAAGGAGCTTCTTCTCCTTGAACAAATCAATCAGTGGCTTGGTGTGCTATGGAATACATATGGGGTGGAGGTAATTAATCTACCAAACCATAGTATACTTTGCACATGTGTGACTAATTTGGGATGATTCCAGGGGAAACAAAACAAACCTTTCTCAAATTCATGGCGGCAACTTACACCTAATGCACGTGAACTTGGAGAAAGTCACTTCTTTCTCCAAACATATACCTCATGAGCAGAACACGACGGCAATGTTTACAAAGTTTCCAACACTAGCTCAATGTTCAAGATGAATCATGGACGAGACAAAATGCCGCTGATGGGCTCAATAGCAACTCATCAGAATTTCCATATCACTGGACTTCCACCATCATGTGAACACGGTGATAGCATTGGTCAGACCAAAAGATGTAATGGTGTATGCTCGAGGAATCAACAATGAGTAAGACAACATTACGAACATCGTTGGTTCTAATTTGATTTGAGAATAGCCCACACTCAAATCAAAGTTTTGACAAGATAATAGGTCCAACAACTGATCACATGGACCAATCGATGAAGACATCATCTTTCTTCAACATACATACAAGATATCCCTTAATATGAACTAAGTCGGAGAAGCCTTTATCTTCCAGCTCTCCAAGTTGTTGTTTAGCTTAACCAACTAGCTCAAGGGTATCCAACACGGATTCTTGGAGAAAGGGTGGTTTACAGGAATAAACCAACTTGATCACGAACTCAACATAAGGGTCAGGGGACAACCTGGTAATACTTCCGAGAAGATATTCGGGAAATCACGAACCACCGATATGTTACTAAGCTCAAGAACAATCTTGCTTCTCAGGGCAAGACGATATGATCAATAGAGCGAAGATTTGAAATAATCCTAACTCATTGATCGAGGAGTGCACCAGGAGAATGGACTAGGTAGCACGATCAATCTTAGAATGATGATTCAATAACCAACATGCTAAGAATGAAATTATTGTCCATTAACTACCAAGCAGCGGAGTTGCTAGGAGTATTGAGTTCACACATCACGATTCACTTGTCGGCACTCCGGCTGCAACAACACGGAACCGAGGAATGAATAAGGATGGCGAGAAGTATCACTACGTCAAGAATTCACAAGAGTTGGTGCAATTCTCATGACAATCCTGATGTAAAGAGGGTAACACTCCAAGGTGGAACAGACCAAAAGCTTGATTGCATTTGAGCTGTGGAATACAACTGCTTTGACCCAATCCTAGAAATGGATGAGGTACTGGAGTTTGTTTCTCCTAGTCATTCTGAACTAGAATGGCTTGACGGACCACAAGAATGATAGGCACCGACGAACGAATGCACACATACTCTAGACTATCGATTGATAGCCAATGGTCGGAAATCAAGTGATGAGTAACAACTCAAGGAACATATAACTTTCTGAGTTGTGGATGCATAGATTAGTATGTCGAGCAAAACTCAATATTTCTTCCGGATAACCCATGCAGAAAGGTTGAGCTGGCAGATTTACAATGTAGAATGGAGAACTCGTCAAGAGCGCTCTTATTGTGATCTTTCGGTTTAGTGGGGAACTTCTGCCATCAGCAGTTCATGGTATTTGGAAGAGGGATATACCACGAACCTCGAGGACTATCACAAAGGTTACTAATAACCTAAAGGAACGAGCAAACACTATCAACATGAAGTGAGTAGGGTGAGTTTCGGGTTCAGAACCCGGAAATAGAATACCTACTAACTAAATGGCATCACAGGATGCTTTCGAGAATGATGGACAGAATCATCACACCGGGAACATGAAGCATGGCTAGATTGCTAGGTGATACTCTAGACACCTAGGGTCATAATAATAGCTCCAACATAAATGCCGAGGCAATGAAGTACCTCAACACACTAGTTAGTGTGGTTGATCTGGCACAAAGAAACTTCGGAATGGTAAGAAGGGATTTGCATATGCATCAGACTGTTTAGAAACCTAGGATGACTCGGACAGCATAACAAATGTAAATGCTCAAAAAGAGATTCTGAGACATCACGCAAAAATGGTGGCATAACCACTCAGAAGCACAATAACAAGGTTCTGAGACCAACTATGAACACACAGGGGTATTAGAAACTGAACTCGGGCTTAAATCCAACAATCTTACAAGTCTACGGATTAGTAACACATGATTCTAATAGAAAGATGAGAAGCCTAGTTCCTTAACCCCGTAGGAAAGATAAGATGACTCGGATCAGAAGGCATAAGGTATAAGGAGTAAAAAGAGCCTTACGTTCCATCCCACAATCAATTCCCTTATATAACTAAAGAATTTCTAGACTCAACTTCGACCAGTTTGGCTTGGTAATCCTACAGGCAGTCAAGCTCTAATACCAAAGCTGTCAGGACCCCGATACTAAGTCACACAGATCTAGCATGTAACACATCATATCACTTTGCGGCCTCATGCACGGTATTCCCACGGGTGCCTCCTTACCTGGCCCGGGACCGTTTGCGCCTTTTGGCTCACGTATATGATAGTGCCGCTAGCATCCATATGACAAAGAACCCGGGCTGACATTGCTAGTCGTGAACCCAAAGTGGCACTAACTTACAGGGACATGCATACATGACCCAGCAACGAACGTGTCGGTCATCAGCGAGTGAATCCGGGCTGTAGCAACTGGGCTAGCAGGACTCCAGTAAACCGGGCTGTAGCAGGCTAACAGGACTCCGGTAGACACCGCGTGACATTTACCCGAAGGGACAAACACAGGAACAAAGAAGGACACATGCCGGCCAGCCTAAGTGTTTCGGAGCAGTAGCAAGCTACCAAGGCTCAGTGGAAGCACTAGGAGACATTTCCCGGTAAGAGAGGCTACCAAGGATAAACAACTAGATAGTCAGATCCCACACATACCAAGCATTTCAATAACATACACACAATATGCTCGATATGTGCAAATACAACATGGCATCACAACATGACTCTACATCTCAAGTATTTTATTCAATAGGCTCTGAGGAGCGAGATATTACAAACATGGGCTCTCGACCCAGCATTCAGAGCATACAAGTCAAAGCACAAACGGAAGCTTAACATGTCTGGGTACAGACATCTACAAATGAAAAAGGCTGAGAAGCCTGACTATCTACTAGATCCTGCCGAGGGCACAAGATCGTAGCTGAGGTAACAAGCTGAACGTCGAAGTCCACGCGGAACTACTAGCAAGACTGAAGTCTCTCTGCAAAAACGTAAAATAGGCAAACGTGAGTACAAATGTACCCAGCAAGACTTACATCAGAACTAACTACATATGCATCATTATCAACAAAGGGGGTGGTGGAGTTTAACTGTAGCAAGCCAGCTTTGACTCGGTGGCTAACTTGAACTACGACTGCAAGTAACTCTTTTGAGGTGGCGCACACGAGTCCACATATTCACCATATCAATACACCACTATGGATCCGCTCCCGTCTCCCTACGAGAACGCCATCCATAGCACTCACACTTATCTTGCGCATTTTAGAGTATCCACTTTCACTTGTCTATGAACTGTACAGGCAACCCAGAAGTCCTTTACCGCGGACACGACTATTTGAATAGATCATATTAACCCTGCAGGGGTGTACTTCTTCACACACGCTCTTGCCACTTACCACCATGTACACGTCGTGTATCTCGGCAACCTTCAAGCGGAAGCCTGTCGAGGGAGTCGGACACAACCTGACTAACCACACAAGTCTCTCGTCCAGGTTTATCGCCTATTCGGGTTCCATCCGCAAGGAGATCCGGCCGGGGTGTCGCTCACGGCCCCAAACGATGTGATCAGGGTTCCCAAGCTCATCATCCGGGTGCCACTTGGTACACCGTGCCACTGTGCCTAGTCTGTCCCAAGCCCACCTGTACCGGGTGCCACTTGGTAGACTACTAACACTACCTACAAACACCAGAAACTAGTTGCAACTCCTGGATAGAGATCGAGTTGATTAATAAGCCGAGAGGGGTCGAGTTACCGAAACCCAATGTGTGGTAGTAACTGTTCATGGATCACAAACACAGAACTCAGTTCCCGAGGACGGTTTCAGTGAGACAACCCACCATGTACTCCTACATGGCCTCTCACCGCTACCTTTACCAAATCGTGTTCACACACTTAGCTCACACACAGTAGGACATATTCACACACCTGCAATTCATCCCTGATGAATCAGACCTGACACAACTCTAAGCAATAGCAGGCATGACGAACAAGCATGAATGAGTAGGCACACCAGGGCTCAAACAACTCCTACTCATGCTAGTGGGTTTCATCTATTTTACTATGGCAATGATAGGTCATGCAGAGGAAAGGGGTTCAACTACCGCAGCATGTAACAGTTGAATCGTTGTTGCCCTAATGCAGTAAAAGAGAGCAGGAGTGAGAGAGTTGGATTGTATCGGAATGAACAAGGGATTTTTGCTTGCTTGGCAGTTCTGAAGATAGTATAGTTCTTCATCGGTGCCATCGATCACATTGTCGGTACACGTCTACTGAGAGGGGACAAGCACGCCAAACAAAGAAGAAACACAATCAATGCAATGCAACAATATGATGCATGAATGTGACATGGCAATATGCTATAGTTTGTGCTAATGCAACTAAAACCAGATTAAATGAAGTTGGTTTGAATCCAAGATTCAAATTCAAACTCCACATGTGTTTATTTAAATGCCATTTAATTGAATTGTCCTAAACAGTAGTCATAAGTTGTTCTAACATGCATGAAAATGGTACATATGGATAGATTGGATTTTTCTGATAATTTTTCATATATAAATTATTTCATTTGGAGTTATGGTTGAATTTATATGATTTTTAGAAGTTTTGGATATTTTCTGAAATAAATAAATCATTTCTGATTTATTTAAAACTCTAGAAAACATTTACTGCGTCAGCATGACGTATTAGTGACATCAGCAGGTCAAGAGACGGCCCAGGTCAAACCTGACCAGTGGGGCCTACTGGTCAGTGACAGAAAGTTAGCTACAGAGGCTGACATGTGGGACCCGGTCAAAGCTGACGTGGCCAAGTCAACGTTGACAGGCGGGGCCCACTGTGGTTAGTGATAATCTAACAGAGAAATAATACTAATTAGTTTAGGCATTGGGACCCACATGGCAGTGGCTCTAGGGGTGGCTTAGCTGGGTCATTAGTGGCTAATGACGGCCGCGTCATCAGTCGCTGGAGTTTGGCCGGCGACGACCAAACCAACGACGGAGGCTCGCCGGAGTTGAGCTACATGCAGCGGCTAGGTGCGCTGAGGGCATCTACGCGGAGCTGGAACTCGC
>NC_057798.1:88307826-88342211 GCF_018294505.1 Triticum aestivum
ACAGTAGGTCAAATGGGTGGGCGCATCCGGCTCCTGGAAGCGTGCTGAGTACAGCAGTGTGCTCGGCTTCGAGCTACCGTGGCTCTAGCCACGACGGCGACGAGCTTCGGGCACGGTGGCGTTAGCGCTAGAGAACGTGCGGGGCGACGGGGATAGGGGCGGAACGAAGAGGGGCTCACCCCGCGTCGTTTGGAGGCATCTGCGAGCTCGGGGGAGGCCGGACGGTGATGTGGTGTTGCCAGCGATCTCAGGTGCTGGAGGTTGAAGACAACGGCGATGGCGGCATTCCAGGGGCTCCCGCGGTGCGTTGCTTGGCGAGGAGGGGGAGGTGGTCAAGGCGAAGCTCCTGAACACGTCGGGAGGTCGAGGGGAAGGCGGTGGCTGCGATGGTGGCGAGCGGCGTCGGCGGTTGCGCTCGGGCGCGAGAGGGAGAGAAAGCAGAGTAGGGGAGAGGCACGGGAGAGAGTGAGAGGGGGTAGGGTCTGCGTGGCGTCGCCTGGTGCATCGAGGAGGAGCCAGGCAGGCTGGGAGGGAGGAGGTGGAGGGCCAGCTGGGCTGCCAGGTGAGCGCCAGGTAAGTTCTCTCTCTCTTTGGTTTCTCTATTTTAATTTCTGTTTTCTATTATTCTGTAATCTTTAGGGCTTTTCTAAAAATTCCTAGACCCTTTCAAAAATCACTAAACTGCACATGCCTACTGTATAGAATATATCCAACATGGAACATTTTAGTTTAGGAGTATTTGGACAGTTAAAATATTTTATAGAATTTAAATGTCCAAATTCAAATACTTATTATTTAATTTAGTGACCTTAGGATGACCTAGAAAATTGTGCACCCTTTTTGTCAGAGGTTTAAGACCAAGGCAAAGATGATGAACATTTTAGAAGGACATTTCAGGTTCATTGAAAATGATTTTATGTTCAACCTATTTGATTTGATCTGGTGCTAGGGTTTGATCAGTCCCCATTTCAAGTTCATTTGAAAAGTTAAACATGATGGACACATGAAGGGCTAGCCTACTGCATACTAGGACCAGGGATGTGACACCCGTCAACTTGGTAGGCACACAAGTCAGCCTCCCAGTATGCTGGGTTCTAGCTAGCAGGGGGAGTATTCATTTTTTTGTGCGTAATAAGGAGGCACTTCCGGTGGGTCCGAGCTGACCGCGGGGGGAATGTTTTCTTCATGAAATACGGTGGCCCGTCCGGTGGGTCCCAGCAGTCAGGGGGAAATGTTTTTTTCGCGAAATACTGGTGGCGCATCCGGTGGGTCCCTGCTGTCAGGTGGAGGAATAATTATTTTCCGCGTAATAAGGAGGCACTTCCTTGCGGCTGCCGTGGACCCAGCTGTCAGCCTCTCCACGTACAGTACTCTTCCAATAGAAGTCGGCCGTTGACCACATTGACCATGCCGCGCCGAGAGCACCACGGCGGTGGACGACAGCGAGGCCTAGCAAGGGGAAGACGCGTTAGTGGAAGCCCGCGCGGAGAGGAGTACGAGGGTTCACCGGTTCGGCTGCGGTGTGAGGCTACCATCGCCGTAGAATAACAGGGGGTGTGGATGAGTAGAGGGATGCCTTGGCCAGCGGTGGGAGTAGTAGGGGGCGCTGAGGCCTACGCAGTAGCACAGCCGGCCACGGGAGGCAGGAGCAGGCGGTCCCGCCGGCACTGCTTTGGCGGCTGGAGCAAGAAGATCAGAGATTGAAGAAACACGACGGCCGTTGGATTGACACCAATGGTTACGTCTACTAGAATTGTTTGTTGATGTATATAATAACTAAAAAAATCTTGCATATGCGTCAACTAAACAGGCCCGCAAGTTAGACCACTCCCTCTTTTTTTAATAATTTATATATAGCTCATGGCAACTTCTTATGCAATTTATTGCAGTCGTTTTTTTGTTGGCCAGGGCCAATTTCGCATATTTCTGTGGGTTCCGAACTATTTTTAATACCAAAATGTCGAGCCAGATTTAAAGTACTTTGAAGATATATTTAAATTAGGTTAATGCCCAGTGAAATAGGAATCTGAAAATGTGAAAAAATTCAGAAATTATAAAGTAATTGCCAATTTGTCATCTGTTTTTATATTTAGAACCCATTTCATATTACTTTCAAGATTTGCAGGCGTCTTGAAAGAGTTGCAGCCCATTAGGGCGTAGAAAAATGAGTAGGCCTCGATTGGGTATTCTTCAAAAAAAATAAACTGGGCTCATTTTCACAAAGAAAAAATAGCTGGGCTGGTCACATGGTGAACACAGAATATAAGCTTGGGCTAGACGGGCCACAACCTAGTTCAAACCCTGCTCCGTCTCAACAATAACAAAAAAAATACTGCTCGAGTAGCTACGTCCCAGGTGTCAGCTGATCTTGCGCTGTTCTCTTGTCTATTGACTATATACGCTCACAATGTCATGGGACCCGGATGTCAGGAAAACACTAGGAGGAAGCATTTTATTTTTCCATACGCTAACGTGGTGGGACCCTACTGTCATCCTCTCCACGTACTTCTGCCAATTCCTGTTGTTTGTTGACCATGTTGACAACGCGAGAGGGCGGCGCTGCGGCGAGCGCACCAAAGCGCGCGGAGGATGTCGGTGTTAACGATTTAGGAGACGGTGGGGCGGCAATGCGTGCGCTGAGGCGCAGCCAGCCGTGGGAGGCGGAAGTAGGTGGCAACACCAGCGCTGGTTTGGTTTTGGCGGCTGGAGGAAGACAGGACTGAAGAAACACGACAGACTGTAAAAGCAGCAGGAGTACTTAACAACCTTAACTGAAACCAGCAGGGGCACTTAACAACCAAAGCTGAAAGCAGTATGAGTACTTATACAGGTTGAACCGTTCAAAGCACGCCTCAAACAGTGCTGCTTTGCCTACAGTTAACCAAGGGTGAAGCCGCCAAGCCCCAGGACAAGGCCCAGGCGCCACCCCGCGCATCCACAACCTTCTGAAAGCGGCTTCATCTCGCAACATGGTCAATAAACATGATATTCGCTTTAGAGCCATGGAAAAGCATGAACATAATCTTCTGTCCTATTCTCCAAGATGGACGGGCCTTCATTATTTGAGACCACCCATGAATAAGTATCTTTTCACCTCCAAGGGGAATTGAGTAGGTCGACATAAACATCATGTTGTGACCAAGCGCAAGTCTGACCCGACCATGGTCAGGCATCTGTATAGGAACAATAGAACTGGGCAGTTCCTGTTTCAAGAAGATCACAGCTGTAAAACTGTGTATAAGCAATAGTTTATGAAAAACATATATAATAGAAAATAGCTCGTACCATAAGTTTCTCGACACAGTTGGACCTGTTCAACGAGTGCAGCAGTGGCACACATATCCCACGTGGCCTTCCATCATTGAAACGCCCCACAAGGACCTCAAGACGATTAATAAAGTGTAGGAACTTGTGGATGTCGATCCAGTCAACTTCAGTGCCATCAGTAACAGCCGAGTTATTACAGAGTAACAAACGAGCAAACTACTTAACTCTGAAAAAACCTACACGTGCCACCAATTATAAAAAAATATTAGTTAGAAGTAGCATCTTCGTGAGAGATTCGTTGCTACTTCTAAAGTTAAATTGTGACTAGTTAGACAAAATAGGTGGATTAAGAAGTAATCGAGGCAACAAGCAAGAACCAAATACAAAACTAACATGGATGAACAATTGGAACGACGTCGGGGTGGAAGATCGCAGTGAAGATGAGACCAGGTTCTGCTATTTCGATCAACATTCGTGCGCCAACTTTCAGTCCATAACACTTGAGAAAGTTTATCCAAGTTCGGCCATAAAAAAAGTAGCGATCTTCTTGGTTTATGAACCCAACTCGGAACTTATATCCATGGCTTGTCTTCACTGTGACCATTAAACTAGTGTATTCAGTTATGGCAAGGCTGAGCATCTTGAGTACATGTGTTCTGGCAGAGCAAATAATACACTGCAGGAAAAATAATATGAGAACACAACATGTTCAAAAAACCCCCACCCTCCCGGATAGAAAAGAGGATTCTAGGAACATACTGTGCACGTTTCAAAATGCTGTGTTAGGATGAGAAGGAACAAGTGTGGCGTCTTACCGAGGGCGCAGAAACCTGTAGGGTCCTTGCACTTTGGGCACTGCAAATGAAACACACTAGATTCAGTAGGAAGAAAAATGCATCAACGGCGGCGGCTGCCATCCTAGGATTACCTGCAACCAAGGGACTTGGATTTATCGGGGATGGATGAAGAATTCGTACCTGGTTCTCCATGAGGAAACCCTATGCAATCGCCGAGAGGGGTTTTTCTCTGAACAAGCAGACGAGGGAGAAGGGGATTCAGGCCCAGTAAAATATTGCCACTTCGTCCGTCCAGCTTACTGCTAAAGCTGGAAGGGGGGGGGTTGTGATTTGACGGCTCATTGGGCATTACTGCGGCGCTACAACCGGGGTGTGTCTACCGTGAAGTTGTGCACTCTAATTTGTGCATATGGCACGTGGACCCCGTCGCCGGTTGCCCCACATATCAGCGAAAGGAAGTAGAAAGACAAGAGTAACTAGTTACACATAAATATATTTTTTGACAGAGAGATACTCCCTCTGTAAAGAAATATACAAATATTTTATATCACAGACAGACTCACATTGCCGAGAAATATACTCCCTCTGCAACGCACGGGCATTATGGGGGTTCAGCTTTTTTTATGGGGGTTCAGCTAAGAATATAATACTCAGATAGGCTCACGGTTCTGGACTTTGGGCCGCAGGCCGACCCTGCATGTTTGGGGGGCCATGTGTTCTACCTCAGCGCTTTTCATATTGCAAGCGATCGGTACGGTGCTGGTTTTAGATGCTGTCGCAAGGCAAATACACAAAATTGAATAAAGCACGGCAGCTGTTGGAATGAAATCGAACGACAATTGCTAACCAGCAATCAGAGTTGCAATTCTATCAGCGATATACCATGTGATAAATAATATTGTCGTACTACTTATACACACAGGACACTTGTTTCACCATGCCAGATTATTACATCAAAATCTCTCGGAGGATAGATTAGTTCAGCAGTTGCGTGCTGCTACTGAAGAATTTCAAAGTTGATTTGGACCAGCTCTCCTTGCCGAGAAAGTTCGATTTTGACATCATCGCCTACCGCAAGATATGATTTAGATTTGAACCTTGACCATCCTTTAGCATCAATCATCATGCGACCATCCTTTGTACTTACGGTATATTGAGCAGGTTCATTCACACCAAGGCTGCGCATGGTAAAAGAAACTTGGCCGCGGTCGCCCGGATTGTTGAACGACTCCCTCGTTGCTCTAGGAATTCTCTATTTGCAAACAAGAAGACATACCCAAACAGTTAGATCAACAAAGTGAATCATGTGAAACAATATGGAAAGAAAAAAGAACAAAGCACTTGGGTGGCCAATGCTTACCAAGAAGGTGGACATGTCGGTTTTTGTAAGGACTTTGGTATATGAAGTTCGAACTGCAGCCCAGTCTGCTGCCGGTGCAACTGCACAGGCCGGAGCAGATGCAAGTGCAAGTGTTGGTGCAGGTGCCGAAGCCACTGCTACTGCCGGAGATGGTGCTCCTTGTAGAGCTAGTGCCGGTGTCGGAGCAGGTGCCGGTGTCGATGCCCGATCCTTCGGTAGATCAGACTGATCCGCTAACGTAGTCGGTGCCCAATCCTCAGCTGGATCAGACCGAGCTGCTGCCGCTGTCAATGCTAGAGCAACTGCCGGTGCTCGATCCGTTGCTGAAGGTGGTACCAATGTGCGAGACAGTGGTGATCGTGTCTGGTCTGCTATGATCAGCTTTCTAACTTGACTAGGATCCCTGACCGTGATCCAGATTTTTTTCTTCATTTCTTTTAAACGCGAGAAGGACTAATTGTGGCGTTTTTGTTAAACCAAACTGCAGTTCATCATAGGGATTTAGCTTGTACTCAGACAACAGTCTGATCCAATTTTTTTCCAGTAATATAAGTGATGGACAGTGCCTTCATTACTTACACGACATGAGAAGTGAAACCCGCAAAAATAGCCATCGTAGAGCAAACCAAACGGTTTATTCTGTGATGAATGTCACATGCCAAAACCTGCATCATAAAATTGCAGGAAAAGAAAGAAAACATGACATTAAATCAATAAGATTTAGACAGTAAATCAATAAGATTTACTTGATGTGACACGAGTGAATCCTTACCAGGAAATCACTATGTTGAAGTACTAAACAAAAGATTGATCATCCAACTATGCGTGGCATGCAGGGGCCCCGCCTACTCCCACAAGCAGGATAGTCCAAAGGCCGTGACAAATCGTATGGACCAAACATCCATGGGACTGCAAATTCTGATGGGTGCGATAAACCCTGCAATGCATACAGATATTGGAGTGTAACCATAATTGATAAACCGTCCTCACAAAAAATATGATCTGGATACTTCAAAATATACAGACTGAATTGAGTGGACAGACATTAACATAGACCGTTCTCAGGACTGACCACACACCAAAAGTGGCAGTACTAATAAACAATACAGGGTTCACAAAGACAAATCAAGTACTGAACAATAGTACTTACTACAGACAAGCAAAGTTGCACTAACTAAACTCTGCAGACCATTTCTTGCCACCAACCTATGGGATGAACACCGCATAACTGACTAGGCCATGGACTTCGTGTGAGATGTCTACATGCACCATCACCATCTTGTCAACCTTGGAGAACCTAACAGAGTCGTCTTTCCACTCATAAACATGATGATGAAGACATGCCGCATCACATTTGTTGGGAAGCTTTACAAGAACCACACCCTTTGTAATCGAAGGCAGAGCCAGGAAATTGTTGTGGTCAAGTACAGCCTCAAGAACATGCCTGACAACAATGCTACAGGAAAACACTAGTTCAAGACACGTGGCGACAAGGACACAACAGCTGGATAGTTCAGCAGTAGAACTCATCACCAGGTCTTCCAGTTCACACGGCATGACTTTGAGAACTTCATCTCCATCACGGACCTGGTTCTAATTCAAACAGAAACCATATTTTATTACTACCTCCGTTCAGAAATATAAGATGATTTTCGATATTATACTCCATATATGACTACATATACGCACAGAAATGAGTGCACAAAGACACTAGAGCATGTCTTCAAAGGCATGAGAGCAGAGGGATTACTTGCAATATCCATAACACAAGTTACTGAGGCAAATATACCCTCTTAAAAGGTAGCATTGATGTTCATAAAGTACTCCCTCCGTCCCAAAATTCTTCTCTTAGATTTGTCTAGATACAGATGTATCAAGTCTCATTTTAGTATTAGATACATCCGTATCTAGACAAATCTAAGACAAGAAATTTGGGACAGAGGGAGTAGTTGAAAGTAATCTATAAGAAATCAGTGTCAACCTCTCGCATGTTTTGGTCAAAAGAGGAATTTAGAACCGTCATTTAGCATACTAAAATCACATGCAAGATCACCCAGAAAGTTGTACTACCAGTACTAGTACTGCGTGTTAGATGAAAAAACACGATCAAGATCGAGAAAAAGATCGTCAACAAGAGACATTACCTGGACTTGCTTAATGAGGGATCCCGGAGAGGGGGGCTTGGATAAGGCGATGGCTTTGAGCTTGTCTGTGGTAGTCTCAGTGGGGTGCTTGCGCTTCTTCGTACCATGAGCCTCGACGGTTTTGGCCAGAGCCATAGACATCATGTCGGCCGGTGCTCCGGCGTCCATCCAAGAGAGGAAGCTGAGAGAGAAGAGTGAAAGGAGGAACGAGATGAGGGAGAAGCGAAGCGAGTGGGGGTTTTCTTCAAGAGAGGAAGCTGAGAGAGAAGAGTGAAATGATGGTTGCTTCGTCCGTCCAACTTACTGCTGGAAAGGAGGGGTTTTTGTGATTTGACGGCTCATTGGGCATTACTGCGGCGGTTCGATTGGGGTAGTCTACCGTCACTCTACTACGAAGTAATTTAGTGCATGGTTGGTCAACCCAGGTGCTGGCTGTCCCACACGTCGGTGAAAGTGAGTAATTTAGTGCATGGATGGAGGAGGATCCGCACAGTAGAGCATGTCCACTATTTTTCTGAAGAAAAAATGATTACATCAAGCGTTTCCACTCTTACGATGGAGGAGTGCGAAATACGGCAGCCACTTGAACATACACAGTGCTCCTACTACTAGGCATGTGCAGTGGTTCATACGTCAGTACTACACAATCTTGTTGCTAGTGTAGTAAGATATGACGATAACAAACGATGTTGTGCGCATGTCAACTACTCCTATATGTAACATAGTACCGCTTTTTTGACTGTCCGGTCGAGAATGAATGGTGAGATCAATGTTAACAGAACTAGGTCCACAACGCACGGAGAGTATGGTGCTACAGTACTCCATGAAACATGAACCATATGAAGCACGGATAGTGTTAGGCAGGGTGTATGAAGGGTGCACGGGATGGGAGCAAAAGTTCCCTTGTCGACCTACTTTTGGGTGTTTGGCAGAGTGCATGAAGGGTGCATGAGTCCACACTAGTAGGTTGACAAAAATACACGAAGAGAAAACAACTATATTGAGATGAGAATGCAACCAAACACACCCACACGCTTTGTGCTACAGTGACTGATCTGCACTGTCTGAGTTTGATCCAACTGTCATGTTGCGCCAAGACATGAACATGCCCATGCAGAGGGCGCCTAAACACCACCGAAGTCCCTCTGCTTCTCGAGGCGCATGACGTTGGTGATGCAGGGTGCAACCGCCCGCAGAGCCCGCTCCCGGTCGACGGGAGCCAGCTCTTCAAAGATGATGTCCAATGGCACGAATGGATTCCGGTGACGGAGCCCTGAAAGGATTCGCCTGACAACGACGACGGCAGCCCGCAACCCCTCCTTGTCCAGCTCAGCCCCCACCATCGCGCGAAGATGGCTCAGCTCCTCAGAGATATAGGTGAAGAAGGAGACCAGGTCAGGAAGCCACAGCTCGTTGAAGTCGACCGGGTGGTCGAACGGGTTTAGCCCAACGGCCGGCATCGTCGCGCTAGCACGACGGTACGCATCACGCAAACGCAACACGTGTGTGGCAACTTGGTTCACCAAGTGGCTGAGGCGATCCTGGACCTCGTCATGATCGGCCCGCTCGCGCTCCAGCCGGCTCCCCTGACGGCCTATCGCATCTCCCGCTTTCTGCAGCAACGCCACCGACGCCTCGAGCATCTTTGTGGTGGACGCCTGCCGCATTTGAAGCTCCGTGAACTCCTGCACATAATAGAGGAGCATGGCACTCCTCTCCTCCTTGAGCTCATGGAGCTCCACGTCCTTGGCCCTGAGCTCCGCATCCTTGGCATGGAGCTCCTGTGTCAGGCGCCTCACCTTGGACTCCGTGATCTGCTGCGCCGCCATGGGACCAGGTAGAAGCAATGGGGAGAGCAAGCAAAGGGGGCGAAACGGCTGAAAGGCAATGCAATCTACGGGAAGGCGGAGGGAGCCAGCCGAGGAGCAGGGAATCTTTTGGTTTTCACCACGGTAAAACACCAGTCGATGACTTCTCACATCAGGGAGCAGTGGGTTTTACAAGCGGAGTCATCGTGACTAATTGCTTCCGCGCCTGCTCCCGTCAATCAAAAAATGAAAAATCCTGCCGCGCCTGCTCCCGTCAATCAAAAAATTAAAAATCCTGCCGCAACCAAACAATAGAGCAACCCCGCGGTGGATATTTAAATTTACCTGCCGACAAGTAGATAAAAAAGGGGTGAAAAAACAAATGTGGTGGTGGCCTAGCTAATCGGTCGAACTAGCCCAACTAGCTAGCCACCGTGCTTCACTGATGTACTCGGCGGGAAAGGTGGTCTTTCATGATTTGACGACTCATTTACTTGCTTCGGTGCTACGATCGGGGAGGACTGAGAAGACGCGCGGTAGGGTGTCCCACGTCAGGAAGAATATATGCGTGCACCACCCGGGAGGACCTTGAAACCGCGCGGTATGGTGTGCCACATCTCGGCATAGAGGAAAAATGTGTGTGTTAAAATATACTATATCAGATGTAGTACCTATGGTTCGACCTCAGGACCCAGCCAGTCGGTCAAAAACACCCCACTAGCCACACAACTTCATCATGCAAACGTGGCACGGAGGATAGATGTGGTTAGCTCCGTCTCGACCAGCCACGACGTCTCTTGTTCTAGTCGATTCTTCTATTTTCCAAGCTTTTTTTAGTTGTAATAACACCACGGCAAGCTAGAGCCGCTCTTCGTGTGTGCCCATGCAAAGGTTAGATGATGGAGAGAAGAGAGATTGAGATCGCAGACCTGGGACCCACCAGTAAGTGAGACAACGGTCATGCACGTGTTGACGAGGCACTCCCTCTACTCTACTCAACGGAAGTACTGTATAAAATCAAGTTATTGGACAAAGCCAACAACCGTTTGTTTTTTTAGGCTATTGACTTACGCTTTGTAGTCCAGGTTGCCAGTTCGAATCTCGTCTTTCAGATTTGTTAGTTTTAGGTCCAAATTTGATTAATGACAAGTGGGACCCCCGTGTGTTGTTCCGATATTTCAGTGTAGGATGATTTTTTTGAACAAACACTTTGCACGGTTAGACAAGTAATGACACGAGTTACACGTATTTTACATGTTTATGAACAAAAATGACAGCAGCATAGAATATCACATCCACCCTGCAGCTTAGATACTATGGTGATACGAGCTTTTACACCATTGGAAGTGAGATCCAATGGCTTGGGAGTAGTCTTTGTAATTATGCACAATTTACAAACTCTCCAAAGTTTTTTTGCAAATAAAACATTCAGGCCTCGTGTGTGCCGCTGCATCTTCGATCCAACGGCTCCCCGTTGCTCATATTAGGTGCTCCCTGTAGCTTAATTACCCGCTACGGTGAAATGAGCATCTAGGTTATGATCAGTGATCAGATGGCACATGTGTAGTACTTGTACTTTCTGCGCGTTTCCCAAACTCTATCAGCCGTATATTGCAAAAACATTCAAACCTCCTACTGTGGGCCGTTAGATCTCAGTGAACTCGTATCACCATAGAATCTATGGTGCGGGAGAACCTCATATTCTCCCGTGCGAGAAAATAAAAGGTGCTATCGCAGCTTGGATGCTACAGTGATACGAGCTTGGAGGTCGTTTGATCTGAGATCCAATGGCATCTGAGCAGTCTTTGTGCTTGTAAGCAGTGACCGAACTCTTTTGGGGCTTTTCTGCAAAAAACCATTCGAACCACCGAGGAGGTGTTGGGTCACAAATCCAACGCCTCCGAAGAGCTTGTATCACCAAAGCATCTAAGGTGTGGTAGTACATGATATTCTTACATACAGGAGAATATGATGTCCTCCTTCATCTTAGATGCTATGGTGATACGAGCTTCGAGGTTGTTGGATATGGGATCAAAGGGCATCTGAGTAGTTTTTGTACAAATTGTGTGCAATTCTCGAACTCATCAAGGTTTCCTGCAAAAATATTAAGACACATCATGTGAGATGCTATATCTCAGATCTACAAGCTCCAAGCAACTCGTATCGGCATATAGCATCTAAGGTATGTGGGCACATGACATTCTCCCGGGGAGGAGGGGTGGGGGGTGCACAACCAATTGGTGGTTGGGAGGGTGGGGACAAATGTAATCTAAACAACCCTAAACAGAGCTCCACAATTTTATCTAAGGTCGAGGGGTTTACCCTCGACAATCATAGCTCCGCCTAAACACAACATTTGCATGTACTGTACTACTAGACTTAATATTCATGTTTCAGTTTCATGTTCATTTTAAATATTGAACTAAGGACCATGGATGTCTTACATTTTACTCCCTTTGTTCCTAAATATTAGTCTTTTTAGAGGTTTCAAATGGACTGGCACATACGGATGTATATAGACATATTTTAGAGTCTAGATTCACTCATTTTGCTCCGTATGTAGTCACTTGTTGAACTCTCTAAAAGACTAATATATAGGAATAGAAGGAGTATTTTTGAATTCGTGTCATACATGTATGGTTTGGAAAAATAGATGCACTACACACTACAAAAAAAAGACACATCCATGACATTTTGGGCCGAACGATTTTTTTCTGTCATACATATGACACTTCTATGACGATAATTGTGACAAAACCCGGTATCATCATAGATGTTGTGGGCTCCTACTTCTATGACAAAAAATCATGACAGAAAATGGGCTTTTCGTGCTGGGCGGGCCGGAGACGCAGCTGCATGACATTCTTTGGGCCGTCCATGACGGAAAAAACCATGGTAGAAGCGAGGGGGAGGAAAATTTCGGGGAGTTCCCGGTTACGGTGGGAGGTCGGGGGCCGAGCGATGCATGTTTCTCTCATAAGGTACGCGTGTGTGTGCGAGGCATTGGCTCTAACTGAACCCGAGCGAGGCGTTGGGCTCTAACTGAACCCGAGCGATTGCACTACAGGCTACGCATTACTGAACCCGAGTGAGATCGATGGTTGTTAACTGAACCTGATCGAGCTATTCCTTAGCTACTGCTGCTAACTGAAGCCGAATGATGCTGCCTCTCTGGATGAACAGTGAGCGGTGGGAGTGGATGAACAGGACCCATGGCGTTGCCTCTGGATGAACAGGACCCCGATCGATCGAGCCGGTTGGGGCTGGATGAACAGAACGACCCCGTGGAGGGCTGGATGAATAGTAGATGGTGGAGGGGTGGATGAACAGTAGCCCGTGGAGGGGTGGTTGAACAGGAGCCCATGGAGATGGGTGGTTGAACAGTAGCCGATGGAGTAGCGCATGGTGGAGGCTGAATGAACAAGAGCCTGTGGATGAACAGTCGCAGGTGGAGGCTGGAGGAGGTCGATGGTGGATGAACAGTAGCCCATTGAGGCTGGAGTAGGCCAACGGTGGAGATGAACAGTATCCCGTGGAGTCCAGTTTTGCAGTACACCACACCCCTCCTGATGAACAGGACCCCCGTTTTGACCGTAGCGCTCCAACACAAGTCCGTTTCGTCCGTTTTGCGGTACGCCACACCCCTCCCGATCAATAGGACCCCCGTTTCGACCGTAGGAGGTCCGTTTCCTCCATTTTGCGGTATGCCACACCCCTCCCGATCAACAGGACCCCGTTCCGAATGTAGGAGGTCTGTTTCCTCTGTTCTGTGGTACGCTAGGCCTCGTTTCCATCGCCTGTTCCTTCCAAGCCCTCCCGATGAACACGACCACGCATTCCGTTCCGACCCAGCCGGTTGGATCCCACGCGTTCCGTTGCCTCCCGATGAACACGACGCATTCCGTTGCCTCCCCATGAACACGACGCATTTCGTTGCCTCCCCATGAACACGAGTAGGTGTTCGAGACCCCGCCCGTATGTACACATAGGTGGCCGTATTTTCTTTCTTGCACCCTAGCCGCTGTACGTACGTGTACATGCTACGTGCACGCCTCTACTACGACACGTGCGCGCCTCTACATCCACCAGTATATATGTACGTACACGTTCGCGACTAGAATGACAACGCTACGTACGCTTCGACCAGGTGGGTCCCGACTGTCAGGCACTTCCTTGCCTACGAAGATGTAGCTGGTGGGTCCCAGCAATCAGGGGGCAAATCATTTTGGTTTTTTGCCCGGACGCACTTCCTTGCGTGCGAAGGTGTAGCTGGTGGGTCCCAGCAGTCAGGGGGAACATTTTTTCGCGAAATACGGTGGCCCGTCTGGTGGGTCCCCACTTTCAGGTGGAGGAATAATTATTTTGCACGTAATAAAGAGGCACTTCCTTGCTGCGGCCATGGACCCAGCTGTCAGCCTCTCCACGTACAGTCCACGTCCGATGGAAGCCGTTCCTTGACCACGTTGACCACGCCGCGCCGAGAGCACTAGGGTGGTGGACGACGGCGAGGCCTAGGAAGGGGACTACGCGGAGTCGGGGAAGACGTGGCAGTGGATGCCCACGCATAGAGGAGTACGAGGGTTCACTGGTTTGCTGCGGTGTGAGGCTGCCGTCGCCGCAGAATAACAGGGGGTGTGGGTGAGTAGAGGGATGGCCTGGCCAGCAATGGGAGTAGTAGTGGGAGGTGAGGCCTCTGCCGCATCGTAGCCGGCCAAGGGAGGTAGGAGCACGAGGCACAACCGGCGCTGGTTTGGGCGGCTGGAGCAAGAAGACCAGAGGTTCAAGAAGCACTACGGCTGTTGGATGGACATCGTATGGTCACTGGAGCTAGAATCATGGATATTGACTAAGTTGACAAAGCCCTCCGTCCCTGTCAACTTAGTAGGCCCACAAGTCAGCCTGCCACTATACTGGGTCCCAGCTAACAGGGGGAGTATTCATTTTTTGTGCATAATAAGGAGGCACTTCCTTGCATGCGAAGATATAGCTGGTGGGTCCGAGCTGTCAACGGCGGTAATGTTTTTTTCGCGAAATACAGAGGCCCTTTCGGTGGGTCCCTGATGTCAGGTGGAGGAATCATTATTTTGCACGTAATAAGGAGGCATTTCCTTGCGTGCGGTCGTGGACCCAGCCGTCAGCCTCTCCACGTACAGTCCACTTCAGATGCATGTCAGTTGTTGACCATGTTGACCAGGCCGCGCCGAGAGCAGCAGGGCGATGGACGACGGCGAGGCCTAGGAAGGGAACGACACGGAGGCAGGGAAGACTCGGCAGTTGTTTCCCATGCGGAGGGGAGTACGCCTGTACGAGGGTTTACTGGTTTGTCTGCCATCGCCGGAGAATAACAGCAGGTGTGGGTGAGTAGAGGGATGGCTAGGCCAGCGATGGGAGTACGCTGGGGCGGTGAGGCTTGCATGGCAGCACAGCCGGCCGCAGGGAGGAGGGAGCAGGCAGTCCCGCCGGCGCTTGTTTGAGCGCCTGGAGCAGGAAGAGCAGAGATTGAAGAAGCACGACGGTCGTTCGATGCACATCCAACAGTCACTGCTTGTGCGTCAACCTTTTTTTAGGAAAGCCTCAATTCTGTGGAAAACAGCATACAACCCATCTGCCATTATTTCTAATAATTTACAGCCCATTTGCTAATTCTTAAGGTTTTTTGGAGCCCATTTTCTTTTTGTTAGCATTACAGCCATATTGTGGTCACGGTTAAAAAATTATACAAAATTTTTCATATTTCGGTGCGGTCCAAACTATTTTTAATCCCGAAATTTCAACTCACATTCAAACTGATTTTAAAAATAGATGTATACCAATATAAAATCCAACAAATTCTCCATGCATAAAAATTAATGTAATTTAAAATCTCAAAATGAAAAAAAGATATTTGAAACTAATTGCCGGTTTGATGTGTTTTAAAAATGTATAACCCATTTCTCATTACTGATAGGCCATTTTCTCAGCCAGCCGAATGAAGCTCTTCTCGTCTTGAAAGATTTGTAGCCCAACATGCCTGACAAAGCGACTTACTTGGCAAATCACAAAAAAACCGGGCTGTGGCCGTGGACCCAGCTGTCAGCCTCTCCACGTATAGTACTCTTCCGATGGAAGTCGGTCGTTGACCACATTGACCATGCCGTGCCGAGAGCACCAAGGCGGTGGACGACGGCGAGGCCTAGGAAGGGGACAACACGGAGCCGGGGAAGACGCGACAGTGGATGCCCATGCGGAGAGGAGTACGAGGGTTCACTGGTTTGGCTGCAGTGTGAGGCTGCCGTCCCCGCAGAATAACGGGGGGTGTGGGTGAGTAAAGGGATACCCTGGGCCAGTGGTAGGAGTAGTAGGGGGCGGTGAGGCCTCCGCGGCATCACAGCCAGCCACGAGAGGCAGGAGCACGCGACATGACCGGTGTTGCTTTGGCTGGCTGGAGCAAGAAGACCAGAGGTTGAAGAAGCACTATGGCCGTTGGATGGACATCGTACGGTCACTGGTGCTAGAATCATTCATATTGACTAAGTTGACAAAGCCCTCCGTCCTCGTCAACTTAGTAGGCCCACAAGTTAGCCACCCACTATGGTGGGTCCTAGCTAGCAGGGGGTATTCATTTTTTGGTGCATAATAAGGAGGCACTTCCTTGTGTGCAAAGATATAGCTGGTGGGTCTGACCTGTCAGCAGGGGGTACGTTTTTTTCACGAAATACAGAAGCCCTTCCCACGTATAGTGCACGTAAAGTGCGTAATAAGGAGGAACTTTCCTTGCTTGCGACCATGGACCTCGTGGGTCCCAGCCGTCAGGCTCCCCACGTACAGTCCTCTTTCGGTGACTCTCGTATGTTGACCATGCCGCGCCGAGCGCACCGAGGCGGTGGACGACGGCGAGGCCCCAGACTGGAACGACCCGGAGATGGGGAAGACGCGGTAGTGGAGTCGCAGACGGAGAGGAGTGGGAAACTTGACTGGTTCGGGTGCGGGGTGGGCCTACCCTCGGCAAAGAATAACAGTAGGTGCGGAGTGGAGGGATGGCCTGGCCGTCGGCGGGGTAGCGTTTCACTAAGGAGCGCAAGACAACGCCTCTGGACACCGAAGGCTGGAGCAGGCGGTTCCGGCAGCGCTGGGGGGAAGAAGACGAGAGATTGAAGAAGAATGCGGGCCGTTGGATGTAAATCCAACGCCTTCTTAGGCTTCTACCTACTGGCCCACATGTCAGCCAGTCCATTTGTTTCTTTAGTCCATTTGGTGGGCTGGGTGAACCAATGATGTCGCATCTATGCAGCCCGTTTAAATCCCATTTGCATTTTTCTCGAAATCCGTGGACTTGCTGGGCTGGGTGAAAATATCATGTTGGGCTAGATGGAGAAATGTTATAAAAACATAAACACATGATTGCACGTCAGTAAAATCTTTGCAAGCTTATGTACGCAATTACTAGGAGTTAACTTGCCAAGTTATATAAACAATTATTATTATTATTTTGTAAGAACTTTCAACTTACGAAATAAAGTATCATTTTAATTTGATGAGTTAATAGTAAGTGGGGTATTATTATTTTTTAGGCTAGACGTGGGACAGTTGAGTTGGTTCTAGGGAAAAGTACTGGGAGAAAACTCAGTTTACATCGAAAAAGAAAGTGGGAGAAAACTCAGAGACCTGCTGGGTTCACCTGAGGAGGGGAATATGTTGGGAGGAAGGAGATTCAAAGCACGGTAGCCGAGTGAACTAGTTTTTTATGGACAAGTGAACTAGTTTACATACATAATCAAATAGCCACTAAAAAAAGCAACCAGGTTAATGGGTTCTTAAAAGAAATATTTCAGACAAAACAGATAATTACGACACATAGGCTAATGCATGAAACACTCAGATGATAAAGGTGCTTATAAACAGATAAAGTACAACATCTAGACCTTCCTGGCACGCTTGATCATGACGCTGCGGCTGTCCGTGTACTCGTCGGTTACGGGAAGCAAACACGCCCTCATGTCCAAGATCTGCCCTGTACATGTCGTAGCATGAGTATGCGTCCTTGGCCGCGTAGGTTATGTAGGCTAGATTCAGAGGTATCTCCCACGTGTTCAGGTCATCTTCTTTCATGTTGGCGTATCAGGGGTCGATGATGGTCTCAGCGAGGTCAACCACAGAGTCCTTCTCCTGCCCGTTGCTGATGATCTTGTATTGCTTCTGGATGTCGACAAGCTTGTTGCACCAGATGGCTGAATCGTCGCGTTCTTCCTTCTCTCCACCATAGCGAAGGTGCAGTCAGCACTGTTGATGAAATGGGCGAATGCTCCAGAACCCGGTGCAGCCATAGGACTGAGGCGAGGCAGAGCTTCACCGAGTCCGTATCGTTGGTGTACATCACATTCAACTTGGTGCAGCCATAGGACTGAATGGCGAACTCAAAGGGGAACTCCTTGCTGAAGTCCATATCCAGCAGGCTCACCCCTCGGATCGCCATTGGAGTCTCTTCGAGTGAACAAGTGTGTAGGCGGTGGCAGCAGTTCATTTTTTCAGCTCTTGGGGAACTGGATTCAACAGTAAGTTGAGTGTGTACAGGCGACAACAGTTACTACCCCTCCCTCGTCCGCTGCACGCCCGGCAGAAGATGCACCCTTGGTGCATTGAAACGCTTCCATTAAGAAACCTACTCCGGCCACACGTTGGTTCACGAGCGGGTCTGTATTGGTACTGTCATAACAGGAGTTAGTGGTCACTTTACTTAAATTTAATTAGCTTTAATAGAAATTTATATTTAAAACAAGCAATGCATTCGCTCGTTCTATCAGTGCCACAGGATCAACATGCACAACAATTAGAATTATTATTCTTAGATCAGCACATTTGTCGCACTTTCACAAAGATAATACTACCAAGTTTGAACTGTTTGTTATGGTTGTTGTCCTCTGCATCATCATGCCGTGTTTCCCAGCTTGCAAGATTCAGAACCAACAAATAAGATCCAAATAATAAGTACAACAAAGATGCCTACACATCTCATTGATTCCCAGCTTGCAAGATTCAGAACCAACAAATAAGATCCAAATAATAAGTACAACAAAGATGCCTACACATCTCATTGATTCCCAACTTGCAAGATTCAGAACCAACAAATAAGATTCAAATAATAAGTACAACAAAGATGCCTACACATCTCACTGATTCCCAGCTTGCAAGATTCAGAACCAACCCATTAGAGCCTTTTGATAAAGTGAATATCGGGATTAAATCCATCTTGGCTAGCCATGTCATACAATCAAAGAACTTGGCGAATGCTCTTGACCGTCACAACATCTGTAGTTGAGTATTCCTGTTTGCACAACATGTTTGCACAACACAAACAAGGAGACAGGAGAGCACGATTTCGCTTTAATAGCGGTCTCCTTGAACTCAACCTCCAGCTCTACTTGGATGAGGTCTGCCTGGAGTTCGATGATTCAATTCATGCGCCTTTTTCTATAGTTCACCTGAAATGAATCAAAGATTGCATCATTCAGCTAGCAAGAAGTACTTGCTCTTGTGAGCTGGCAGGTTCTTCTTTAGTAGTTGCACTAAAATTGAGGAACATTAATGTTGGCTGTCCGGCTCATGTAAGGTGCAACTATTATTTTCTTATCCTTTTGTGCAGTTCCACTAAAATAAAGTGCCATTGTGGTGACAGTGGCGACTCCATCTTGTAAAGGCTAATAAATTGTTGCACGAGATTACCAGCAGAACTTGACAGAGATTTTGGAAACTCCAGTGACCATTTTGTGCAGTTCCACCAAAATTGAGAGATGTTGCCCACGTGACATTTTAGTTGAATTGCACAAGACACTCATTCCAAAAAAAGTGTTTTGTGCAGTTCACGAAAAGGTCACAATAGCAACAAGGTCAAATAGATATCCCTATCTGCACAAAAAGATAGAAAGTGAAAAGTTGCTGGTCAATAAGAATATACGAAACATATACAAGATGAAATGAAGCATCTTAATTATGTTCATGGCAATCACGCAAGGACAGTAGAAATTTTAAAACGTCAGCAATGCTTCATGTTACCAGAAGCATTACGATCAACAATGAGATTCCTCAAATATGGGATTACTTTAATTGTGGCATTGCTTGTTTACCAGCCATAGTAAATCAACATCAGCTAAAGAGTTGGTTTAAGGGCATGGGACCGTGGGGACACCAGGACACTCAGCAGCATAAAGGAGCAACTTACTTATCATACTGGGGAAAATAGTAGGAGTGCCATTTGTAACACAGTTTAATTGCATCTTATCACTGGAGGCATTAGATTAACAATAGCACTGGTTAGACATGTCCCTAAGGTAATAGTGTGATCGCTTCATTTTACATGCGCCCTTACATTAACAACAACAAAAGGTTGGTATAAGGACATGCGACAGTGGACGCATCAGCACAATGTACCTACAAGGAGGCATAAAGTGGTGATGCCGAGTTTGTTCATGCTATGTGAGGGCAGCAAACCTAATCCTGGAGAACTTGTACTATGTGAGGGCAGCAAATCTAATCCTGGAGACCTTTTACTATGTGAGGGCAGCAAATCTAATCCTGGAGACCTTTTACTATGTGAGGGCAGCGAATCTAATCCTGGAGACCTTTTACTATGTGAGGGCAGCAAATCTAATCCTGAGACCTTTTACTATGTGAGGGCAGCAAATCTAATCCTGAGACCTTTTACTATATGAGGGCAGCAAATCTAATCCTGGAGACCTTTTACTATGTGATGGCAGCAAATCTAATCCTGGACATACTCTGTTGACTTGTCCACCAGTCGCCACTATCTATCCTTTTTTCAACCAATAATAGATCTGTTCCTTATCCAGTTTGTACTGTGTTTTCCCATTATTTCCCTTTTCAACCAAGAGACTGGTTGGGTATCCGGTCTCTACTACTTTCACCATATTATTTCCTCTTTGAATCAAGTCCTAGATTCATTCTACAACTTCCCCCCTTTCTTTGTTGTTTGAAAAAAGCCCTAGATTCGAATGCATGAAGTAGCTTTACCTCTAATAATACTAAAAAATTAGGTGGCTTTGGAAGAGCTGATGGGAGTAGAAAAAGATGCACATGCAGACACGTGGGGAGATGGGGCAGTAGAGCAAGTCCGCTTTCACAGAACTTATACCCGAGGGTCGCCGGGATGTCGGCGGCGGCAGGTCGGATCTGCGGATAATACGGTAGGGAGGAAGAAGGGTCGGAGGATCTCCCGAGCCGGCGCTGTGTCGAAGAGAACGACACGGGCAGAGGATCGGGCTCCTTCGGTAGCTGTGGGTTTCCTCCCTCGGCGGTGATGACCATGTGAACGATGCACCTTTTAGTCCTCTACACACACCGGCCGAAGGGATCCGGCCGGATCTGTGACCAGTGGTGAGCAGAGAGAAAATGTCGCTATCATTGTCTTGTTTATATCTGGAGAGGATGAGAGAATGAAGAGAGCAACCCTAGTAAAGCAAGCGCTTAGGCCCCTGCGTCCATATATAGTGGAGTGATTATCTTTTTTCTCTCCACAACAAGCGTTTCAATTTGTGTATGTGGCATTAAAGAAAAGAAACTCTCTATTTAAGGTGACTACTGTACGACTCCTACTTACTACTAGTAGTACTACAATATTGTTCACTTGTGCTCCCCGCCCCTCCATTCATTGAACAACCCCATGGGTGAATAAACATACAGTAAGTACTGTATTTATATAGAACGAACAAGCTCGAACTATTTTCACGTAGTTAAAAGTTGAGGGCGGGGCTTTTCCCGGGCAGTACGCGCGGCAGTTTTCGAGTAGGCGCTTTGATAGAGAGGCGAGGAGGGTGAGCGAGTGGGGCTGTGCGATTTGACGGCACGTTACTGCTGGAAAGACTTGTGATATGACCACTCACTATAGTCATGAATTACTGGCGCTCTAACCGGGGTGATGCCCCCCTTCCGTTCCGCGCTCTAATCTGGTGCATGACACGTCGACCCGGATGCTGGCTCTCCCACATGTCGGAGTAGTAAGAAGGATCAAGGAATGATGCGGTATATACTAGTACTATACTACTCCCTCCGTTCCTAAATATAAGTCTTTGGAGAGATTTCACTATGGACCACATACGGAGAAAAATGAGTGAATCTACACATAAAATGCATCTATATACGAAGACTTATATTTAGGAACGGAGGGAGTACTACTCAGGTCGGAGGAGTGCGAACCACGGCAACCCAGTGAACCAGCAGTGCGAACCACGGTAGCCCAGTAAACCAGCAGTAGAAAACAATGTGGTGATATGGCCATAAAAAACAATGTGCTACGGTCCACACTGTAGCATGTACAGTAACGCTCCTCTTTGTTTGGATCCCTGAGTTAGAGCTAGTTTGGGTTGAAATAGCCTCAAATTATCGAAATAAGAGGGGTTAGTTTGAGCTAGTTTGCTCTAACCCAACTAAAAAAACTAGCCCGGTGGAGAGGTTCTAATTGGGTTAGTTATCCTCGGGCCCACTAAAAGAGAACTAAAAAAATCTCCCCTGGCCACACCAGATCGCTCCCCCCTCTCGCATGACTCCTCTCTGTTCCCCATAGGGCCGCCCGCCCAACCGCCGCTCGCCCTCTCTCTCCTCCGGCTGCCCTGTCCTTCCAGCCTCCGCCGACCTACTCCGGCCGCCCTCTCCCTACGGCCTTCGAAGGTCACCCCGCTCCCCCTTCACCAGTTGTTTTTCTCCCTCTGTCGTGCGCGGCGGCGGCGCATCTACCAGGGAGGTCATGAGAGGGTGAGTTTGTTCGTTCCTTCTCTGTCTCACGGCCATATCATTGATCTTGCTTGCTCTAGCGCTAATTCTGATTTGGAAAAGTAGATCCTGATCAAACTTGGTATAGATTTGTGGTGCACGCATGGAATTGTTTGATGCTTCTTGAGGAGGTAATAAATCTTTCTAGAGGCCCAAAGATTCAGTTCACCTTTCTAGGTATTTCAATTTCAGGCTTGCATTATTTCTAGAGGCCCAAAGATTCAGTTCACCTTTCTAGGTATTTCAGTTTCATGCTTGCATTATTTCTAGAGGCCCAAAGATTCAGTTCACCTTTCTAGGTATTTCACTTTCAGGCTTGCATTATTTCTAGAGGCCCAAACATTCAGTTCACCTTTCTAGGTATTTTAGTTTCAGGCTTGCATTATTTCTAGAGGCCCAAAGATTCCGTTCACCTTTCTAGGTATTTTAGTTATAGGCTTGCATTATTTCTAGAGGCCCAAAGATTAAGTTCCCAGTCGGCGACAAGCAGCCCTGCTACCCATGCTGGCGTCGACCTCAACTCGCAAGGGGCGGCGTCGGAGGGGTTCCAGGGGCTTGGGCTCTACAGAGCCTTCCTCTAGAGCGATGATGGCGAGCTCCTCCCTCGGTGCGTGAGGGGCTCCGGGCTCCCTCCCTATCGTGAATGACTTCCGTGATGAGTTAGCTCATTCTTTGTTTCATGAAGTGTTTTTTTATTTTGTGAAGCTTGATTGACGACTTGTATGTTTAAGTGGGATATCTCATTTGTATATACAAAGTAAAAACTATCATGTTTTGCATGCTTGATTTGTATAGATGGTTCGTTTATGTCAATTGTGAGCGGGAGGAGGCCACAGAAGAGCCGACCACACCAAGAGGGTGCTTGGATCCAAGGGACTTATTTTAGTCTGACTAAAAATAGTCTCTTTAAGAGGCTAAAGTTCCAAGCACCCCTGACTAAAGAGGGGCTAAAACTAGTCTTGAGACTAATTTTTTTTAGTCAGGGGTACCCCTACTAAAATGTGGATTAGTCCTCTCTCTCCTCATTTAACTCCTCTCCTTTAACACATGCGAGTTCTGGATTGGAGGGTTTGGAGGATAATAAATGCTCATTAACTTGATTTTAGTCTCTTTAGTATTTGGATCCAAGCATGGGTGAGGCTAGCAAGTTTTAGTCCCACTACTTTTAGTCACGGAACTAAAACGTATCCAAGCACCCTCCAAATCCGGCAGGAAATAGGGTCCAAAGTAGTCAAATGATTGAGATAGAGCATTTATTGTCAATCTAACCCTGCCATCCATACACTTCTTTCGTTTAGAGTTAGTTCTGGGTTAGAATCTAACTCTAACCTCCAACTGAGTTAGAGTTTCTTCATCTCGGTTCATCGCCATCATACTTTCCCCATTCCTGTGTTTTCAGTATCCTATGAATCAAAGAGGCCCTTTTTTGCGGGAAAAATCAAAGAGGCCCTTAGACTGGTTTAGGTCCGGTCATTTTTTATAAACGTGTTATATCCAAAATTTAATGAACGTGCTCCGGTTTCCATGAAAATAATCCGGTTTCATGTAGTAATTCATTCATTTATTTATTCTTTTACGAGGGGTTTGCATGTAATTCGTGAGGTCTGAAATGTAAAGTACCCCGGCATATGCTCCGAGTGGTGCATGCACTACGACCCAGATGCTCTATGTCCCACATGTGGGCGAATGGGAGCACGTGGAAATAGCCTAGGAGTACATATAGGAGGATAAATGCGTGAAAAAATATGTACTGTGAAGCATAGCCACGATTCGAAAAGGAGACCTAAAGTGATGACAGCTATAGGTCGCACGCACCCAACTAGTGGTACTAGACATACGACTAATTTTTCCCTCAAAAAAGAGAGGCACGAGTGCTCAGTACTCCTATTCTATAAACACGAGTCCCATCTGACAACAGCGTCCGTGCTACAGCTAGCTCTCCTCCCTCGTTTCTCTCTTCTAATTCTAAACTCGGCCGACGCCCGGTGGGCGGGGTGGGTTTGCTCAACTGTGGCCCCATCTCACAGTGAAAATATTACGACTGGAATAAAAATGCCATATACTCCCTCCGTTCATAAATATAAGCCTTTTTAGATTTTCAAATGGAATACAACATACAGATGTATGTAGACATAGTTTAGAGTGTAGATTCACTCATTTTGCTCCGTATGTAGTAGTCACTGGCTGGAATCTTTAGAAAGACTTATATTTGGGAACGGAGGGAGTACTATACTAATAAAACATTAAGGCCACGAGGCGATGCAGTGCTGGTTACAGGAGGCAAGAAGAAGAGATGCATCCATCGACGACGTCCACCTCCTCGACTCAGGGCGCCGGCCCACCGAACGACGCCTAAGTAGTAGCGGCTTTTGTGGCCAGGTCGACGTGCTTCTAAACAATGGCGTCCAAAGATTCCAGCCGCTGGAAGAAGGCCAACGTCTTTCTGTCCTCGCTTGCCTTGTAGTGGCCTATGTAGACGATTTCCTCGTAGACGTGGATGTGCAGGTCAACAGTTTCTTGCACGGCGAGCGCGGCCTTGAGGTGCACATTCTTTGTTGCGACCTCCGGCACCTGCAGGGCCACCAGGGCTTGAAAGAGTTCGTCACCATGGAGGCCGATGAGGGTGGCAGGCAATGAGGAGCCTGGGCACGCGGGCTGGAGCAGTACGACAAGGTCGTCTGTGCACTTCTTGACGGAGGTGAACTTGCGGATGGAGTTGACCATCATGTCGTCCATGCGAGAGGAGAAGCCGGCATCGGCGAGGGCTATGATGCCTGCGGTCGCCAGCACCGTCTGGAAACGCTGCGCGGTGTGGGGCCGCAGGCCGGCGCCTTGGATGATTTGGCACAGCCGCCTGCCGCTCGCGTCCATCGCCTCCATAGGTGCTTGTGGCTTCTGGTCACTTGGTCTTGGATTGGAGTGAGCAGTGTTGCGCAGAGACTTGGGAGTAGATGGATTGGAGTGGTGGGGCGCCTTTATTATATGAGAGTCCAAACTCTGTTGCATTCACATCGTGCTGGCTCTATTCTGCTTCTCCAATTAATTCCCTCTGCATGTAATTGAGGATGCATCATTGACCATTCAACGTCTCGGGAATGGTGGGAAGGGGCTGATGCCTTCCCACCCACCCAGGTTCAAGGCATGGTACTTGCAATTTGGGTTTGTTGCACCAATTATACTGTAGGGGGTTCCCTTACAGTCTTTCTGTCAAAAAAACCCCCTCTCCCTCCTTGGCATTCAAGCACCTATGGACCCGTCGACGATGAGGTGCCTATGGTGACTTTGTAAATTTCAAGATGATAGTGCCGTGCGTGTGTGCGTTCATAGGGGTGAGTGTATGCACGTGTATATGAGCGCTTGCGTCTGTACTGTGTCAAAAAAATAACGTAAATGCGTGTCAAAAAGAGACTAGTCAGTTTACTCAATATTGTGCACCTCGGAGAGGAAAACGATATAACTAGTATGTATTTATTTACGGTGCAGATTCACTCATTTTGCTCCATATGTACTCCGTCTCGGTGTAGTCTAGTCACTTGTTGAAATCTCTAGAAGGGCAAATACTCCTTTCTGGTTTACAGGGCTATGCTAGCAAGTAGTTGTACGTACTAGTACAATAGTGGGCTCACATAGCAATTTTGTCTCATGCAACGTTCGGTTTGCGCTTGGCTCTTCGCCTCTTCGAGAAGACGGACAATGATGTTACTACTACTGCTTCTACAGTGTCGAATCCACTACTGCATGTCCGTCCACCGCGAGCAGGACGGATAGCTTGTTGTAGAAGTACTATTAAGCAAAAGCCTGTCCTCGTTTGCGAGCAACCGCGCGCATGGGCGAGGGAGAAGGCGTGTAGTAAAATCAAGCTTCTCCTCGTTGTACGAGTTAACACGACACATCATAGCACTGGCCCCACATGCTTGCCTCTAAACTTGGCTGAAAGACCCGCAATGTACAATATATTTGCTGCAACCTCTAACATTTACCCACCACAAATTAAAATATATGTGGCCGTATGCATCGTTCTGATGCAGAGGCCGGGGAGTCCCTCCTTTTCAAAAAAAACAAATTAAAATATATATTCCTGTCTTGACCAGATGAGCATGCAAACTACAATCACCAGGGTGACAGGTAGGGCTAGAAGACTATTTTAATTTTTTTTAAAACTTCGAGACGACCACATAGCATGGAGCCAACCCGAACGATTTTAAGCTTGCAGGCACGGTACATGCTATCCTAGACTACTCTACACATGAAACTGTCACACGAGCGTCCGGGCTGCGCTTGTCTCTTTGCCTCTTCGGGAAGTCGAACAATGATGGAGTACTACTGCATTGGAGGAGTACTATAGTACGCTTCTGGCCATCTGACACCGATTGAACTGCTGCATGTCCACTACGTGCGGGAGGGAGAGTGTGTAGCGAAAGCTTCTCCATGTCTTGCCAGCCACCACACTCAAGGGCGAGGGAGGGACACTCCTGCCTTTGCGTGTATGACAGGTGGGCCCGACAGGTGTGTGGCCAACCTGTCATACAGCCAAAGGCAGGTGCAGTTAAGTCCGCGAGGGAGAGGATAATCAAACTTCTCATTGATGTATGAGTTGATGCGACACATCAAAGCACTGCACTCGATATATTTCAATAATTTGCGTTTACCGATGCATTAATTACAATGCATGCATGCATGCCGTGACTCTCCTTTTGATACTTGCATCTGTTGATTTAATGCACCTTGAAGTAGTACTCCCTCCGATTCCTTTTACTTTGCGTATAACTTTTTCTTGTTTTTCTCAGATTAGTCTGCGCGTCCGCGTTGGTTTCACTACTAGGAAAAGGCATGCTAGTGGCGCACCGAATTTGCCTTCTAATGGCGCACTACTGGTGCGCCACTGGCATCACGCCATTAGAATTAAATTCTAATGGCGCACTACTGGTGCGCCATTAGTATCTGGTGTTCTAATGGCGCACCGCGTAGTGCGCCATTAGTGTAGCCTGCAGTGCGCCATTAGAATGCCTCCCAGGGGCCATATGTACAAATGTGCTTTGGCATTCTAATGGCGCACCAGCAGCTAATGCGCCATTAGTGTGATGATCACAGTGCGCCATTAGTGTCTTGTGTGGTGCGCCATTAGTATGAATATTAGGTTTTATTTTTTTGCTTTTCTGATTTTTGCACAGGTTACAAAATATATTATTGCATAGAATATAGACAGCAGCACACAACAACATCAGATTCATCAAATACAATAGAAGATTAGTCTCCGAATACAATTCATCATATTAGTCTCCGGATTCAAAAGACCGGACAAAGATAAAACATTACAAGTCTCAAGACCGCGAGTATCGAGTTTGCCTTCACATTACAAGTCGATATCGATCATCTAAACTACCATCACATAGAAGAGAGCTGTGGTCATCACGATGAGCATCATCGCGATCAAACTGGTCTTCATCCGGTTCCTCCAACGCTCCCTCCTCTCTCCCGCTAGATAGCGGGCGTATCTAGATTCGGCCTCCGCCCTAGTGGTGTACCCTTTGTAACTGTTACCGCTGAAACGGAGAACCTGTCTCCGACACTCCTCCCAGTCATCGTAGACTCCGGGAACCTTACCCTTGTACACGACATACGACGGCATCTCTATGCACAAGCCAAACAACAGACAATACATAAGCAATGTGTAAGTATGCAACAAAAGGATCGGAAGAGAAAAGCAAGACATTAATAGCACGATTCATGGTCCTACTAATAAATAGCATCGATTACATCTAAGTTGAACAACCGTCCAAACCAAAGAGACATCCGAATTCATTAAAGTTTAATTACAACATGAGCCAATCAATGTTTCAGAACTACACATCACTACTTTCGACTCAACTCATCGGACAGGAGCGTGGGTGAAGCCGCCGTCTGTCGTGATGGTCATGAAATCACGGTCGTTGTCACCCTGCATTTGTAGCGTTTCATCTATCTCACTGTTGGACGGTTGATATCTGAGGAAGAACTGCCCCGCGGTATGAAGGACATCTTGATGGATGATGTCCGCAAACTCCGACTGGATGCGAAAGAATTCTTGTCTGAGGTCCACGTCCTGGACTGCCGACAAGCTCGCGGCCCAATCTTTGAGATTATCTGGTAGCAGAAGGTGATGATGGTCCCTTACGATCGCCCGCATGTGATGGAGGGCGTAGTAGGCATCCTTCTGACCGCCAGGCGGCTGCTTGATGCAGCAGAACTTCGTTGTGTGAGAAGATGTGCTTGCCGTACTTACGAACTGGCCTGGTGAAGGTGCCTCCAGATTGGGCGTAGCCGGGGAGAACATCATCAAGAACTTTCTTCACATTTGTGTAGTCTATCATGGAGTTACGGTTCGGGTCGAAATACGTGGCCATGGAATATTTCGGGCTTAAGAGGATGAGTGTGCAATGTGTGTCACTGCACAGAACACGGAATGTTAGAAAAAAAGAACGATCGAAATCTAAGAAATCATATGTTACGGGGCGGTTAAGGGATGACTTACTCGGGAAAGTAAGGCACAAGGAAGTTATCCTTATCTGCGTTTGCCAGAATGACGCCTTCGAGGTGTGAACTCGCAACTTGGCGGTCCCCAGCGCTGCTCAAGTGCTTGGCACGCATGTAGAAGGGGTTGACTATCACGATGTCCGGGGTATTGTCTCTAATGATCCGCATCTGCATGCTCAGCGAAAACAGCCGAACGAAGGTGTAGTGCAACGGATGAAGGTTAAACATAGCAAAGATGTCATCAAACCGCAGGACGATCATACCCCCGATGTCGCCATCCACAAAGCCCTTGCTCTCTGGCACCTTGGCCACGAAAACCGGGTATGCCACATCCTTCTCTCTGAGACGCCGCTTCTCCAAAATTAGAACATTGTCGTGCAGACTCCGCATAGCACCGGTTGCAGCATTCAGCATATTTGGCAGTAGCATCGCCCTACCCGCCACATGCACCCTCCTCGAGATATCCTTAGGTGAAGGTGGCCCGTCCTGAGCACGGATCGAACTCGGTGCCGGCTGGCTCGCACCGGCGCCCTTGTTAGTCTTTCGTTTCCGGCCCTTCTTCTTGATCTCCTGTAATGGGACCGAGTTCTGCTCACAGACCGCCTTCTTCAGCGTGTTGGGGCTGATAATATTTCGCGCCTCAGCTATCTGAGGCTCGGTGAAGGCGGGAGCTGGAGGCGTGTCCTGAGAACTGAACGCCAGACGACGCTTGTTGCAATTGGATTTCTCCGCCGTACCAGCTAGATCGCGGTGGTCTTGGTTGGGTTCTTGAGAAAGAGGCCCGCAGAACTCGTCAGCGTACCCATGTTCGGCAAAGTACTTATCAACTTTGGTAAATGTACCGTCGTCGTTGTCATCGCCGTCCGGATCCTGTGCCATAGGGCTGTCCGGATCCTGTGCCATAGGGATGTCCGGCAGGTCCGGTAGCGTTGCGGCGTTCTTGCCATGGCTTGGCGCCGGCACGACTGGCGGTCTTGTCTGTGGGGTGGTGTCCCCCGCCCCCAAACGAATCTGGCTCTTCGGCCATAGCAGGGGCCAGTTTACGCAGGTGCCGAGGGTCATCTCATCTTCTTCGTCGGCCCTAGCGGGTCGAATCGGAGGTAATAGCTCGTCGCAGCCTGGCAGCACCCGGACCACTTCAACCCTATACATTGTGGTTGGCATCGGATTACCGTGGAACATGGGGTTGCCCGGTTGAACGATTCTGCCCTTGGCGACATCGACCAACTCGGCGCCCACGAAGTGCAGAAGAGTGCAAGGAACGTCGGCGGTGCCCTGGAAAAATATGTATAGGGCGTCAGGGATGCCCAGTCAAAGGCAAGGAGATGAAGTCATCGGCCGAGAGGCTTAGTTACTGTGATGCCGTCGAGCTCGGCTAATGTCGAGGCACCGCCAACGGCGGGCGTGCAACTGACGGAGGGGGCGCTTGCTGGCGAGGTGCCGGTCGGCGTACACCCGGGTGCATTAAGCTCCAATGCCCGTGCCAGTGCCGGGGACACGAATACCGCCTCCGCCGGAGACACCAATGGCGCCGCCGCCGGAGACACCAATGGCGCCGCCGCCGGAGACACCAATGGCGCCGCCGCCGGAGACACCAATGGCGCCGCCGCCGGAGACACCAATGGTGCCGCCGCCGCGCTGTGCGAGTTGCTGGCCGTGAAGCTGGGAACCGGGGGAGGCCCCTTTTGGCCGCCCGCAATCCACGTCGTCAGCCCATGAATCAACGTAGGCACCATGGCGTTGAGCATCGTTCCAAGTTGTTGTTGCACTTGCTCATGGACAAGCTCCGGAATCCGCGCCACTTGTGCCTTGAGTTCTTCAACCTCGCGCATCTGGTTTTCCGAGCTGGTCTTTTTCTCCTTCCGCACACCAGCGGTATAGTATGACCCCCATTTTGTGGACAAGCCTTTGCCGGCCACACGACCAGCTGATGTCGGCTTATCGAGCTTATCCTTCTTTTTCATTACGTTCAACGCCCTATTTAAAGGGGTGTGGAAAGGGGAGCTCTTAGACGACCCCGCGCTACTGCTTTCATTGTCCTGCGAAAGGAACATGAACCATTTAGAAATATTGGGGATTAATTAGAGTGCAACCATATGGAGCTAATTACGCGGGGGTGTATTCCTTACCAGAACAAGCTCAAGCGCCCTGGTCTTCGGATCCGTGGTAAGCTCCTTTGTTATCGGGTCCTCCTTGTACCGGGCCCTGACATAGTTCCTGGTCTGCTTGTCACCGCTGTATTTCTGGAAGCGGGGCGGTAGGCCTTGCTCGGCACGCTCCGCGTCCTCCTTGTCCCATATAGGCTCCGCCACTCTATAACCGCCGGGACCGAGTTTGTGTTCCCCTAAGTTCAACTCCCGCATTTCTTTCCCCCACTGACTTGATTCGGAGGTTGCGGGGCTCTGGCACTTGATCTTGAACTCCTTGTACTCATCTTCGCTCATCAAAGCATATTTCGCCTTGATCTTGTCATAACTATCACCTTTATCAATCATTCTCTTCACCGCGCTTCTCCAAGTAGACAGGGCTGTGCTCATCTTCGTGAGGGCGGCATTGTTCACTTTATTCCCTGAGAGGCATGTGTTTTCAAATTCGGCGGGGAACTTGTATCGTTCGTGCAGCTTCGTGAAGAGGAGGTTGCGCAAATTCCCTCGGTCCTTATGCCTAAGGTTCTCGGTGTTGATCGAGACGGTGCTCCAGAGAATGCACCCGAGCTGAACCGAGTACCCCTGACTATATGTTTGGGCTCCGTTGGATTCCCGTCGGAGTCCACTTGAGTGAATTCCTCCTTGACGGTGCGGAGCGCATTCGGGCGCCGGTCCTTCCTTTGCTTCTTCGGTTGGCTGCCATCTGTGTGTGCGCCGCCACCATCTGTGTGTGCGCCGCCATCATCAGTGGTGGCATCCTCGGCGGCACCATCAGTGGTGTCATCCCCGACGCCACTAGGGGTTGTGTAATCAGGATCGGTGTCTTCCGCGGCGTCATCATAGCGGTGAGGTTGTTCCTCCATCTCTTGGGACAGCTCCCAGAATTGCTTGCCGCCCGAACCACCGGCCTCATCGTTGTGGGCCATGTTTCTCTCTAAATAGGAAAAAAGTTTGGTCAAAAAGATGGTTATTGTCAAGGAACAAGATCATGGTCTCATGATTTAGGGTTTGTCGACACCGAGGCACCCTAAAAGCCTAAGCTTTCATCATTTAGGTTCTCATCGACACCGAGGCATCCGGGGAAACCAAGTTAAGTTTTCATCATTTAGGGTTTATCGATGCTGAGGCACCCTAGGTTGGGCCTAATCTTGGCTCTATTGCCACCTATGTTGGGTTTATCATCTAGGGTTTATCGATGCTAAGGATAATTCTAAGTTGGGCCTAATCACTTGGCTCTATTGCCACCTATGATTTAATGCAGCAAGAATGGCAGGGCAGTTGATCCTAGTTAACTAAGTACTAAGATAGCCCGGCCCATGCATTAGTCGCAAGTACCCCATATGTCCTATTTTTAGCAAAGTCATGCTAAAATTCACGGAAAATTTCAGCATGACCTTTGCTGAAAATAGGACATATGGAGTACCCGAATTTGCCGGAACGGAAGTTAATCGACATTCCGGCAAACTCAAGGGCCTCTTGGGGTACCTGCAAATTCATCACGACACGATGGTCGGAGACAAAACCCAGCCACAGACCATATGGTCCTCTGCTTTCATATGGACAAAAATCAGCTCAACTTATGTGAGCTTCCATTCCAGATATAATATGTCTCCCAACAAAAAATCATCAATAGTTTAGAAAGTCTGTACAAACACAGAAAGAATGACAAATGTATTTTTACAAATCATGGCTCAGAGTCATAAACATCTATGGACCAAATATAGTAATGGATACAGCAGATTAGTCTTATGATTTTACTTGTTCGGTATAAAATAGCTTATGCTTTCCTTACAGTACATGTCCACATTTGATATGTCCTTTTTGTCTGTCCTGCTTTTTGAATCAACCGTATCGAGCAATACTATGGAATTAGTCAAATAATTGTGCATGTTTTGACAATAGGATGAATGCAAAAGAAAATCAAATGGTTGTGGCAATCTGTCCATCATCATGACTGTTGACAGTCGCCACACCCACTGTTGGACTTCGATCTAGCACAAAGGGGGTGTATAAGAGCAGATATGGATGGTGTGGTCTGGCACAGATAGCAGTATAATCATCTTAATCTTGCAGTGTAATTTTTAATCCGTGGCAGCAAACGGGCATTGTGCTAGTCTAATAAGAATACACATTGTTGAACTTCATTGCTGGAATTAATGGTTTACTATCGGGATGTGCCTTAGGAGCATCGCTTATCAAGTGAAAACATAAGACACAAACTTGTAGCTGTATGTGTTTTGCCAAGAAAGGGTGCAACAAGAAATATTTTCCTAGTACTGGTTTATCTCACCTACTAGTAAAGGGACATTTCTCCTCAAATCGAAAGTTAATACATCGTTGTTTCTTACTAGGGGAAGATGGACCTGGATGGTCAAGCACGTGGAAGATGGCTTTGTGGGCGCGCCTTCTTAACAGCGAAAATGCATACAGAATGATCCTAAAGTTAATCACATTGGTTCCACCTCATGAAAAAGTTGGGTTCGAAGGAGGACTGTACACCAATCTGTGGACAGCACACATAAGAACAGTAGCAGTAGTACTACTACTAGCAGTAGTACTACCAAAAGAAAGGAAAGAACAGTAGCAGTAGTACTACTACTAGCTAGCTAGCTAGCTGGTACTGATCTAGCTTCTGCATGCATTTCTCTGAATTTTGTTATACTTAAACACTACAAGGAATTATACTTTGTCATAGCTATTAGTCTTTGGACTAAGGGGCACTAGCACACTAGTAAGTGATAGGCAACCATCCTACATGGAAATGTGAAGAGTTATATGGATGAGTACCAGCTCTAAGTGAAGGCTCAATGGATTCAAGATCAACCGACTGAAGTTGCCCAAACCTGCAAGGAAAAGAGAGAATAATGATTTCGAACTGCTTCTGATGGCATACATAAGCATAAGTTCAGTCCCCCAAATCAAGTACTCCATCAGATTGGGATACTACTCTAGATTAGTGTAGCCACTATCTAACAAAAAATTTCAGAACTGAATTTCAGAGTACTCTAAATGTTGTGTGCCCTAGTATTTCCGTGTTCCCTTGCATTTCTATAACATTTAGTAGCATGACAATTTTATCATGTTGAAAAAAATTCAGTAACATGAATTTGGCTAAGCCAAGCATGATCTTGCTTGCATTGCCGCCTTTGCTACATGAAGCAATAGGGTAGGTTCAGTTTCATTGAATTTTTGAAACTATACATCATTTGCTGAATTTTTGCTCTACATCACTTGCTCTTTGTAAATTATTGCATATATCCAGTGACTGAATTTTTGAAACTATAGGTGAACCTCTTCAGGAAACGCAAAACAGTTAACTGAAACTATCTAAAATAGTTAAATCCACTTGATGCTTACCTAATGCAGGCCAACAGAATGAAATGAACTACGAATTTGTTCTCTGAAATACATGTAGGCCAACAGAGAGGATGTTCTTACAAGGGAGCAAGAAGCCTGCTGCCATGGCCCTAGGGTTTGCAGGTGAGGGGGTGGAGGAGAAGGGAGGAATCACCATGCATAGGTTGGGGAGGGAGGAAGGATGGAGAGGGAGGAAGGAGGAAGGAGGAGAGGTACCTGGGCAGGCGCGGCCG
>NC_057798.1:88342465-88405866 GCF_018294505.1 Triticum aestivum
AGAGGCCAGAGGGGAATAGGTGGAGGGAAGCTTTCTAATGGCGCACCACACGCAGGTGCGCCATAAGTACGACTGTTCTAATGGCGCACCACCCCTCGGTGCGCCATTAGAATTTTGTTTTAACCTAGCCTAGTAGCCATATCTACAGCCCAACCCTATCTACAACAGAACCCACGCACTAGCCCGACTGGTCAGCACGCAGCACACACACCAGGAGGTCCTGGGTTCGATTCCCAGGATCCCCAATATTTTTTTATGCATTTTAAATGGTGTTTTTTATATTTATTTGTGTTTAAATATGTTCAAACTTGTTTAAATCATAACAGTAATATTTTTTATGCATTTTAAATGCTGTTTTTTATATTTATTTGTGTTTAAATATGTTCAAACTTGTTTAAATTATAACAGTAATATTTTTTTAAAAGTAGTAATTTTTTTTTAAAAAATATGTTCAAAAAGTGCGGGTGCGGGGGGCCAGGTGCTCCGGCGGTGGAGCGGGGGAGGGTTGCGATGGGTGGAGCTAGCAGGGGAGGGTGCGGGTGCGATCGAGATGGAGGGGGGTCGAGATCGAGATGGAGGGGTAATCGAGATCAAGTGTCCTCATGAATTCAAAAAGTGCCCATGAAATTTAAAAATATTCATGATATCAAAAGGTGCCCATGAAATACAATCGAGAAATGAAGACTACGATTTAAATACAATCGGTCTTAGCTAGCTATCTGTTCACAATCTTCTTGCCCTTCTTTTTCGCAAATGGAGTTCTTCTGTGGAACGGACGTCCTTTAGGTAGGGTGGTCCTGCTTCTTCTTGTGGTGTGTGCTGCTACTTCATCGTCGTCATCCTGTTCGATCTTCGGGTCGCCGTACTTGTCGAAGTCTTGCTCATTGGCTACTCCATCCATTCCGATGATCTTCCTTTTGCCTCTCCTCACGACAACACGACTGGGCTTTGGCGGGTCGGTAATGAAGAAGCATTGGTCCACTTGGGAAGCCAGTACCCATGGCTCATTTTTCGCGGTGACGTTTGCGCCCGCGGTCTTGGATTTGGCTTCGGGTATAACCATGGTGGTCAAATACCGGTCTTCTTTTATGACGTTTTTGGCCCATCTGACACGGAACATCGGGACCTTCTCTCCAGCGTAGCTCAGCTCCCAGATCTCCTCGATCCTTCCGTAGTATCTGTCCTTGTCGTTACCGGTGTAGGATTCCATCGTTACCCCGGAGTTCTGATAACCATCGCTCTTCATGTCCTTGTCCTCGGTGTAGAATGTGTAGCCGTTGATATCGTACGCCTCATAGGTCATCAGGTTGTGCTCGGCGCCCTGTGACAAGGCGAATATGAGTTGTTCTTCCGCGGAAGAATCCTCATGTAAAGGGTACGACAGAAGCTTCTGCTTGAACCAACGCGTGAAACATGAGTTGTGCTCTTTGAGTATATCTCCGTCCGTCCTCTGTTGGCCTCGGTCATTGTACGTCTTCTTAATAAAGGTTTTGTGCTCTACCACCCAAGGATCGACCACGTCTATGTGTTGTAGCGCGACTAGGTTTGCTCTTTCAAAGTCGGCGAGTCGACCCTTGAAGTCGACATGCATTTCGCGGCGACCCTCATGGTGACCCCATCCAGCGAGCCTGCCGAGGTGCCTGTTGACGGGCAGACCAACGGGGTTCTCGATGCCTAGATAATTCGTGCAGTAGGAGATGCACTCTTCGGTCAGAAAGCCCCTGGCTATGCTTCCCTCTGGACGTGACATGTTGCGAACGTATCCTTTGATGACACCATTCATCCTTTCGAACAAGATCATGCTGTGCAGGAACGTCGGCCCGAGTTGGATGATATCCTCCACTATATGGACCAGCAGATGCACCATAACGTCGAAGAATGCGGGCGGGAAGTACATCTCAAGCTCGCATAGTATCACCACAATCTCTTCCTGTAGCCTTCTGAGTTGCCTCACGCCAATCGACTTCCGAGAGATGACGTCGAAAAAGTTGCATAGGCCAAATAGCGTTTCACGGACGTGCGCGTCCATGATCCCACAGATTGCAACTGGAAGTATCTGCGTCATCAGCACGTGACAGTCGTGAGACTTCATCCCGCTGAACTTCTGCTTCGCTGGGTCTAGGTATCTGATTATCTTCCCCGCGTAACCGTAAGGAAGTTTTACTCCTAGGAGGCAGGTGAAAAACCGCTCGATCTCCTCCTGACTTAGAGTGAAGCACGTGGGAGGGTAGTCATTTCTGGTCTTCTTGGCCTTTTTGCCTTTGCGACGACTTTCCGTGTCCTGCTTCGCCTCATCATCATCATCATCATTAGCATGAAGCTCCTGCCTGATGCCCATTGATTTCAAGTCCGCCCTTGCTTTCGGCCCATCTTTGGTCCTCTCTGGCATGTTGAGCAGGGTACCAAGCAGACTCTCGCACACGTTCTTCGTGATATGCATGACATCAAGGTTGTGAGGCACACGGTGGATCTTCCAGTACGGCAAGTCCCAGAAAACAGACCTTGTTTTCCATACCTTCAGCAGCGGCTCTGGCGCCTTTCGTTTCTTTCCCGGCAGTGGGCAGTCTTTCCAATTTTTCAACAGCTTGTCTATTTCCTCGCCGCTCCTCGTACACGGGCGTTTTCGGGGTTCGGTTTCACCATCGAACAGATCCTTGTGTTTCCTCCATGGGTCATCGTCGCGAAGCCACCTTCGATGTCCCATGAACACGGTTTTCGAAGACCCGGGATCTCTATCTAGCTGGTGATACGTTGTGTCATCCATGCACCTTACGCATCCAGAAAATCCGTGGACTACCTGCCCCGCGAGATATCCGTAACCGAGATAGTCGTGCACTGTCGTGAGCAGTGCGGCTCTCTTAGGGAAATATTCTTTCTCTGCGGCGTCCCACGTATTGGTTGGCGTTTTCCACAGCGTGTCAAGCTCCTCTTTCAGCAGCCCCAGATACAGATTGATGTCGTTCCCTGGTTGTTTCGGCCCTTCAATTAGCATACTCATGTGAATGTACTTCCTCTTCATGCACAACCAGGGGGGAAGGTTGTACATCCACACAAACACAGGCCAGGTGCTATGTGTGCTTCTCTGGCTGCCAAACGGATTGACTCCATCGGTGCTCGCGCCCAGCATGATGTTCCTTGGATCGTTCCCAAATTCTGGGTATTCTTAGTTCAACGCTTGCCACTGGCTCACATCCTTAGGGTGACTCAGCATCTTGTCTTTTTATCTATCTCCGGATCATTTGCGTCATCTTCTCGCTTCTTCTCCTCCCTATCCGCGTGCCAATGCAGGAGCTTTGCTACCTTAGGGTCCGCGAAATACCGCTGCAGACGAGGAGTGATCGGAAAGTACCACACCGATTTTCGAGGAGCTTTCTTCCTCTTCTTGTATCGAGTGACACCGCACACCGGACATATGGTAGACTCCGCGTGCTCGTCCCGATAAATGATGCAATTGTTCATGCACACATGGTATTTCACGTGCGGTAAATCCAGAGGACACACGATTTTCTTCGCCTCCTCGAAACTGGTCGGGCACTTGTTCCCCTTGGGAAGACGTTCGTGCCAGAATGACATGTTCTCGTCGAAGCATGCGTCGGTCATTTTGTGTTTTACCTTCATCTCCAGAGCCATGAGCGTTACTTTCAGGCGGGTATCCTCGGGCCTGCATCCTTCATACAATGGAGTAACCGCGTCTATCTCCAGTTGATCCAGCTTGGCTTTCTCTCGGGCGGTAGCTCTTGCGTTATCCGTCCGCTTGAGAAGCAGCTCTTGAATATGAGGGTCCTGCACCCAGCCTCCATCGTCGTCTGCTCCGGCATCTTCATCTTCATGATCATTCCCTTCGTCTTGATCTTCCTCATCATCATGTACGACATCTTCTACATGATGACTGTGTACAGCATCACCGTCGTGATCATGTCCTGGAGATTCTTCGTCTTCTCGCCCGCCCTCGCCGCGGTGGTACTTGTCTTGTTGCCCTTCCTCATTTCTTGCCCGGCCCCGGCCATGGACGACTTGATAGTCATCTTCATCACCTTGCCACCGATAGCCATCCATGAAACCACGTAAGAGCAGGTGGTCCCGCACCTGCCCGGAATCCGGGTCCGCAATAAGGCTCTTCAGCTTGCATCTTCGACATGGACATCTTATCTCCGTCTCGTTCTTTTGAAGCATCTCGGCCTTCGCGGAGCTCAAAAACCTATTCACGATGCCTTCAGTCATCGTGCGGACCATGGTCGCCTGCGGGGTAGAGCAAAACGATATGTTAGAACCAAGAAAAAATTTGGCATGACCTTCCCTAAAAATAGGACCAAAAAGAATGCATAGTGCCAAAATTCTCGCCGAAACGGAAATGAATCAAAACATTCCGGCAAAATATTGGCAACTATCACATATTTCAAATACCGGTACCTTCAAACACAAACATATATGCAACACCACAAACACATGCAACACCACAAACATACATAGATCTAGCTAGGCCACAAAAAGTGCATGTGCACGTTGTTGGAGCAAGCTAGGGAGAAAAAAAAGTAGATCTATATCATGAAGATAGCTTTCCCTTACTTACCTATCAAAAAAAGGTAATTTCACCACTTAATTTTGTTGAATCTATGGTGGAAATGAGGTGAGGAGGAGGAGATGGCCGAAAGCTTGGAGAAGGAGGTGGATGGAATGAAGTGGGGAAAGTGAGTGGGTAAGTGCGGGCTGTCCAAAATATCTTGTTGGTCCCAGGTTACTAATGGCGCACCGTAGGAAAATGCGCCATTAGTAACCCTGGTTACTAATGGTGCATCAGCCTACGGTGCGCCATTAGTAGTTTTGCAAAAAAGTAAAAATAATAAGTATATATACTAATGGCGCATCTCCTCTGAGTGCGCCATTACTAGTTTAAACTAGTAATGGCGCACTGTGCCACGATGCGCCATTAGTTGTTTTGCAAAAAAAAGAATAAAACAAAATTTACAGTAATGGCGCACTGCCTGCTTGGTGCGCCATTAGTAGTTATAGATAGTAATGGCGCATTATGGACCCGATGCGCCATTAGTATGTATGGGAAAATGGAAAAAAAAATAATTCATACTAGTGGCGCACCCTGTTTACGGTGCGCCATTAGTGTCTTCCACACTAATGGCGTATCACAAACAGGTGCGCCATTAGTATATAGTAGTGGCGCACTGCTTCCACGGTGCGCCATTAGAATCAATCCTATCTATAGCCCTTTTCCTAGTAGTTTCCATCTGTGCCCCCGCTCGATTAGTTCTGCCCCCATTAATCGCGCTAGTTTCCAGAGCAGAAAATGGCTACAGGAAAATGCATGCAGCGCCGGATGCGGCTTGACCGCCTAGGGAAGCCAACTCAAGCGAAAAGGGAGGAGGACCAGCCAACCATTGCATGCTCATTTACTATCGATATTTATGCAGCTTACTCATGCGCAGGGGCAAATTTGTCCAGAAAACTCAAACTACTGCCTTCCTTGGTATGCGGGAGGAGAGTTATGCGCAAAGTATAAAATATGTGACGGTAAAGCTTTGTAATGCCGCGGCCCAAGTGAGAGATGGTTGTGCACGAGGAGGGCGAGATCATGCAGACGAAACAGGAACCGACGAGGGAGCTCACTAAGGTCTCGACGGACCTCACCGTGCTCCACTGCCCCTTGTGCCTCCGCCCCTTGACGCCTCCAGTGTATGAGGTTCGAATACACCTCGTCCATTCGGCTGATTGAGCAAGGTGCAGGCTTCTTGATTGATGTGCTGTTCGATTGATTTCTGTAGTGCAAGGGAGGGCACCTGGCCTGCATTGACTGCCGCGTCGAGCGCCCCGGGAACTAGCGGCAGTGCTAGAAGTGCGAGTGCGGCGGTGGCTTCGATGTGCGGAACACGGTGGTGGACGCCGTCGTTTCGTTGCTGAGGGTGGAGTGCTCGCACGAAGGCTGTGGGATCTACGTCACTTACCACAAGCTCGCCGATCACCAGAGCGTGTGTCCGCTCGCGCCCTGCAAATGCCCCGTGCCCATCTGCGGCTACGAAGGCCCGTCGCCGGCGCTCTACCACCACATCAGCAACGCGCATCCCATGCCCGTGCACAGGATCCAGTACGGCAAGGTGCTCCAGCTGCAAGTGCCACTGTCGGAGCCACGGCTCTTGCTGTTCGCAGAGGAGGATGGCCGCGCGTTTTTCTTGGTCGGCGGCGTGCTCGACATCGGCGCGCCTATCGCCATGTCGGTGGTCTGCATCAGAGCGGGGGCGTCCCCACTGCCTCACTACGTGGCCAAGCTGTGGGAGAACGGCCCGCCGGGGGAGCCCGAAGGCACGACCAACACTGTCAAGGTGGAAATGGAGGTGACAAGCAGCAAGGATCCCGACGATGTCGGCGTGCATGAGCTGACCTTCTTCACAGTTCCGCCCAAGCTACTGGCCAGGGCTAAGCTGGTGTCCCTCCACATTCAGATTGACAAGCTCACATCCTAAATGTTTCTATAGTGCCTTCTGTTTATCTTAGTAATATGCTAATATAGGGATTACCTTGGTCTACTTTAGCTTAAGAAATGGTGGGTTTCGGTGGCGATGCAGCAATTACTTTGACATCAGATCAGTAATTTCCAACAGTCGAACGGATATTTTGTGTCTGTTGGATATAAAGTTCCTTTGGGTAAGAAGTACTAGATAAAAGGAGATGTATGTAGACATATTTTAGTTTTAGATATGTCCCTTTTTATCCATTTTGATGACAAGCACTCCCTCCGTTCCACAATACATGCCTTCCATTTGTCAAAATATAGATATATCTAGACATGTTTTAGTATCTAGGTACATCCATGATGGAGCCAGTTGGATGGTTGAGAACACTAGAATTCGTAGCTACAGATGCGTGTGTGACTCTCAGATGCAGAAGCCGGGGGTCATCATCCTCCTTTTCGAGAAAAAACAGATGCGTGTGTGAGAGGATGAGTGTGTGCGTGCACCTCTTCTCTTCCTGTATAACATACTAAACTCAAAGTACAAGTTTTTGTGGGTGGCACAATGGTGCGTGCCAGAAGTCCTGAGAGATAGGTTTAATGCATCTAAAGAAAGACTAGCCTATAGCTTGCCACGCGGCTATTCCTGTCGAACGCCCCATTAACCGTAAGATATGTATATGATGGTGCCAGTTATTGCATGTAAACAGTAGAAAAAGTACACCACGGCCGAGAACACGTGCCCACATAACGCCATCCGGGAATAGTGCCGCACTTCGAAACTAGAACCGTCAATAATTTTTAAGCTTGCGTCTCGTCACATTCCAAATTACTCCATGCTATATTGAATTGCAAACCTGTTCACACCGATCACAACCTAAATGGTTTCCCACTTAGGAGCGTATTAGTACTCAGTTATAAATACTAGTATGCCAAGATGACTGCACATTCCTCCTCAACTCCTCATCCACAAAAACAAACAAGTCATTCAGCATCCTTCCCTTGCATCTGCCATGGCCAGCGTGAGTTCTGGGTCGAGAGATTGCCACCAGGGAGAGGCGAGCATGGAAGCGGAAGCACGAGAGATGTCCCGCCTCGCTGCGAGAGCAGCCGACATGTCCCGCCGCGCGGAAGTAGCAACATTGAGGTCCTGCCGCGCCGCTGAAGCAGCACGGAGGTCCCGCCATGCCGTCGATGCAGCAGACTGGTCTGGCCACGCCGCAGAAGAAGCAGAGATGTCCCGCCGCGCCACGAATGCAGCAGAGATGTGCCACCGCACCGCGGAGGCTTGGGAAAATTTCTCGCGGGCAGGCGACGACTGTTACAAGAGCATGCATGCGATTGTCCATAGCCAGATGGATCAGATCTCCGGCTGGGCGAGGTTGCAGGACGACATGAAAGCCTCGTTTGAACAGGCTAGCAACGTCATCCGACAACTAAGAGAAGGCAATGAGAGGCTCCAGGCCGAGCGCGACCTCCTGAGGGACAAGATCGTCCGAAGTGCAGACCAACAGGAGGAGACCAGTGCCTTGTTAAAGAGGACCGGCGTCATCGTCAAGAAACTTATGGACGAGAATGACATGCTCCGCAACAAGCGCCAAAGGCTGGTGGAGGAATCCGTGGATGTTCTCAAGCAGCGTCTTGAGGACACGAAAGAGCTCATCACCGCTCGTCGCGGAGACTAGTTCCCGTGGCCTGCAGCAACGCATCAAGAAAGTAGAGATCAGCGAGCCAGATCCTTGTCTTCCTTCTTCTTTTGCCCTTGTGTATTTCAGGCGTAGCCGCATGTGGCTTTTTAAATTATCTTTCTAATTATGTAAGACAATTAATAGTCCTTATCTTTCTGTGGAAGATCAATGTTGTGAGGCTGGAATGAAGAAAACTCTTGCTGTGGTGACCCTGGCATTGCTATTCTTCTAGTTGCTGCTGGGTTTCCTTCAGTTTCCTGGTTTCTTTTGATGTAATAATTGGTTTAGGATGTGGATTGTGTCGTCGGTTGTGAAATGTTGGGTTCTAGCGCGGATGTTTGGCCTTTGTTGGCCTCTTGGGATGTTGCGATTTCAATCTGGTAGCTTTTAGTCCTTCGTGTTAGGCTGGAGTTGTGCTGAACTTCTTGTGAATTGTGGTGGTTTTCAGTAATGAAAATCGGAAGGGGCAAGCCCTTCTTTGATCAAAAAAAGTTAATCGTCCTTATATATTCATTAGTCTTGCTATAAGTTGCAGTGGATGCTATATAGGTCCGTCGGATCTTACATCAAGATCCGTGCTTTTAGATTTTCTTTTTTCTCTCTTAAATGTCAGTCGAATGAGACATAGACACGCCATTAAACAGAGGCTCGGGCGCCATTAATGGAGACCTTGGGAGAGAGGTGGATGGCAGATGGTGGTCAAAGGGCTCTCCTCCCGATAAGCACGCACAGGGGTCTGATTGCACGCCTCTCGTACTCAAATAGCTACCCTGCACAACGCCTCCTAGCTAATAAAAAATGGGGACGCGTGGAGGCACGTAAATGGTACTAGTAAGTAGAACGCCCACGGTTTCAATAATACTTGTGTTTCGATTGTAACGTGACAGCACTTGTTCCAAAATGACTTTGTTGATTGTTAATGTGTGCGCCTTCGCAAATCGGACTGCAAATTTACCACAGCATGTTGGTGCCATGTCATGGCACCAAGCCAAGTTTCATTATTTTCATGCGTGTTTTGGATTTATAGGAATTAAAAAACTAAGTTTCTCAATGTTTCCAACCCAGCCACGACGCCCAGAATTTTGAATTTCATTCCCATTTCTTGCATGGAACCTAGAAATTTACCCGAGGACACACATGTGATTTTTCAACCACCTTTGATGAACTGAAACATGTGCTTGTATTTCAAATTTGAATTATTTACACAAAGGTGACACAGTCCCTCCCAGAACCATGAGCCTTCTTGAGAGAAGCTCCGATTTGCAAGAAGCTTATACCAAAATTTGTTCCTATTCGGCCAATTGTTTTTACCACGGCATGGTACTACCATGACATGACACCATGCCAAGTTTCATGATTTAAAACCAAGTTTCTCAATGTTCTCGACCGAGCCATGATGCCCAGATGTTTGAATTTTATTCTCATTTTTTGCATGGGACCTACTCCCTCCTTCCATCTATATAGAGCCTAATGTGTTTTTCAAGACAGCCTTTGACTATTGACAAGATTAATAGCACATGAGATGTATACTATGAAAATTATATTATTGGAAGCTCTTTTGACATACAAATTTGAAGGTATGCTTTGTGTAAGTTGCATGTCATATATTACTGCTCTAACGTTTGGTCAAAGTTAGCCTCAAAAAACACATTAGGACCTATATAGATGGAAGGAGGGAGTAGAAATTCACCCGAGGACACAAATGTGATTTTTCAACCAACTTTGGGGCACGGGAGCATGTGCTTGTAGTTCAAATTTGAATTATGCACATTAAATGACCAAAAACTCAATTAATGTGTAAATAAGGCCAAACGAAGCCGGGATAATTCCAAAATTTAACAGGGCACTCATGTGGTTCTATGTTGCCTTTGTAAATAAACTCAAGGGGCACAACGTATATCGTTTCGCACTCAAAGGTGGCATGTTCCCTCTCAGAACCACGAGCCTTCTTGAGAGAAGCTTCGGTTTGCAAGAAGCTTATACCAAAATCTGTTCCTATTCGGCCAATTTTTTTACCACAACATGGTAGTACCATGACATGACATTCATGCCAAGTTTCATGATTTTCAGACGTGTTTTGGATTTACAAGAATTTTAAAACCAAATTTCTCAATGTTCTCGGCCGAGCCATGATGCCCAGATGTTTTAATTTTATTCTCATTTCTTGCATGGGACCTAGAAATTCACCCAAGGACACAAATGTGATTTTTCAACCAACTTTGGTGCACGAGAGCATGTGCTTGTAGTTCAAATTTGACTTATGCACATTAAATGACCAGAAACTCAATTAATGTATAAAAATTGACAAACGAACCCGGAATAATTCCAAAATTTAACAGGGCACTAATGTAGTTCTATGTTGCCTTTGTTAAGAAACTCAAGGGGGGGGGGCAACGTATATCGTTTCACACTCAAAGGTGGCACATTCCCTCTTAGAACCACGAGCTTCCAAATCGGCCCAATTTTTTACCACAACATGTTAGTGCCATGACATGACACCATGCCAAGTTTCATGATTTCCATGCGAGTTTTGGATTCACATGAATTTAAAATCTAAGTTTCTCGATGTTCTCGACCGAGTCATGACGCCCAGATGTTTGAATTTCATTCTCATTTCTACCATGGGACCTAGAAATTCAACCAAGGACACACATGTGATTTTTCAACCCACTTTGGTGCACCGGAGCATGTGCATGCAATTCATATTTAGATTATGCACATTAAAAGTCCAGAAACTCAATTACTGTATAAAAAGGCCAAATGAACCCGAAATAATTCCAAAATTTAACAGAGCACTCATATAGTTCTACGCTGCCTCTGTAAATAAAATCAGGGGGAAGCAGCGTATATCGTTTCTCACACAAAGGTGACACGTTCCCTCCCGGAACCACGAGGCTTGTTGAGAGAATCTCCGGTTTTGCAAGAGGCTTATTGTTGGGGAACGTAGCAGAAATTCAAAATTTTCCTACGTGTCACCAAGATCTATGTATGGAGAAACCAACAACGAGGGGAAGGAGAGTGCATCTACATACCCTTGTAGATCGCTAAGTGGAAGCGTTCAAGAGAACGGGGTTGAAGGAGTCGTACTCGTCGTGATCCAAATCACCGGAGATCCTAGTGCCGAACGGATGGCACCTCCGCGTTCAACACACGTACAACCCGGTGACGTCTCCCATGCCTTGATCTAGCAAGGAGAGAGGGAGAGGTTGAGGAAGACTCCATCCAGCAGCAGCACAACGGCGTGGTGGTGATGGAGGAGCGTGGCAATCCTGCAGGGCTTCGCCAAGCACCGCGAGAGAGGAGGAGGACTTGGGAGAGGGGGAGGGCTGCGCCAGGGGCAAGGGTGAAGCTCCCATGCGCCTCCCCACTATATATAGGGGTGGAGGGGGCTGGTTTCTTGCCCTCCAAGTCCATTGGGGCGTTGGCAAAGGTGGGAGGAAAGAAATCACATCATTTCCTTCCCCACCGATTGTTATCCCCCCTTTTTAGGGATCTTGATCTTATCCCTTCGGGATATGATCTTATTCCTTCTAAGGGGGGATCTTGGTGCGCCTTGACCAGGGGTGTGGGGCCTTGCCCCCACTACCGACGTTCATGTGGGTCCCCCCATGCAGGTGGGCCCCACTCTCGAACCTTCTAGAACCTTCCCGGTACAATACCGAAAAATCCCGAACATTTTCCTGTGGCCAAAATAGGACTTCCCATATATAAATCTTTACCTCCGGACCATTCTGGAACTCCTCGTGATGTCCGGGATCTCATCCGGGACTCCGAACAACATTCGGTAACCACATACAAACTTCCTTTATAACCCTAGTGTCATCGAACCTTAAATGTGTAGACCCTACGAGTTCGGGAACCATGCAGACATGACCGAGACGTTCTCCGGTCAATAACCAACAGCGGGATCTGGATACCCATGTTGGCTCCCACATGTTCCACGATGATCTCATCGGATGAACCACGATGTCAAGGACTCAATCGATCCCGTATACAATTCCCTTTGTGTAACGGTATTGTACTTGCCCGAGATTCGATCGTCGGTATACCGATACCTTGTTCAATCTTGTTACCGGCAAGTCTCTTTACTCGTTCCGTAACACATCATCCCGTGATCAACCCCTTGGTCACATTGTGCACATTATGATGATGTCCTACCGAGTGGGCCCAGAGATACCTCTCCATCACACGGAGTGACAAATCCCAGTCTCGATTCGTGCCAACCCAACAGACACTTTCTGAGATACCTGTAGTGCACCTTTATAGCCACCCAGTTACGTTGTGACGTTTGGTACACCCAAAGCATTCCTACGGTATCCGGGAGTTGCACAATCTCATGGTCTAAGGAAAAGATACTTGACATTAGAAAAGCTTTAGCATACGAACTACACGATCTTTGTGCTAGGCTTAGGATTGGGTCTTGTCCATCACATCATTCTGCTAATGATGTGATCCCGTTATCAACGACATCCAATGTCCATGGTCAGGAAACTATAACCATCTATTGATCAACGAGCTAGTCAACTAGAGGCTTACTAGGGACATGGTGTTTTCTATGTACCCACACATGTATCTGAGTTTCCTATCAATACAATTATAGCATGGATAATAAACAATTATCATGAACAAGGAAATATAATAATAACTTCATTTATTATTGCCTCTAGGGCATATTTCCAACAGTCTCCCACTTGCACTAGAGTCAATAATCTAGTTCACATCGCCATGTGATTAACACTGACAGGTCACATCGCCATGTGACCAACATCCAAAGAGTTTACTAGTGTCACTAAACTAGTTCACATCATCATGTGATTAAGACTCAATGAGTTCTGGGGTTTGATCATGTTTTGCTTGTGAGAGAGGTTTTAGTCAACGGATCTGCAACATTCAGATCCGTATGTACTTCGCAAATCTCTAGGTCATATTGTAAATGCTGCTTCCACACTCCACTTGGAACTATTCCAAATGGTTGCTCCAATATATGTATCCAGTTTGCTACTCAGAGTCATTCGGATAGGTGTTAAAGCTTGCATCGACGTAACTCTTTACGCCGAACTCTTTATCACCTCCATAATCGAGAAACATGTCCTTATTACTCCAAGGACAATTTTGACCGCTATCTGGTGATCCACTCCTTGATCACCTTTGTACCCTCTTGCCAGACATGTGGCAAGGCACACATCAGGTGCGGTACTTAGCATAGCATACTGTAGAGCCTACATCTAAAGCATAGGGGATGACCTTCGTCCTTTCTCTCTTTTCTGCCGTGGTCGAGCTTTAAGTCTTAACTTCATACCTTACAACTCATGAAAGAACTCCTTCTTTGACTGATCCTATCTTGAACACCTTCAATATCATGTCAAGGTATGTGCTCATTTGAAAGTACCATTAAGCAGTTTTTGATCTATCCTTATAGATCTTGATGCTCAATGTTCAAGTAGCTTAATCCAGGTTTTCCATTGAAAAAGACTTTTCAAATAACCCTATATGCTTTCTAGAAATTCTACATCATTTCTGATCAACAATATGTCAACAACATATACTCATCAGAAATTCTATAGTGCTCCCACTCACTTCTTTGGAAATACAAGTTTCTCATTAACTTTCTATAAATCCAAAATCTTTGATCATCTCATCAAAGCGTACGTTCCAACTCCGAGATGCTTACTCCAGTCCTTAGAAGGATCGCTAGAGCATACCTTTTAGCATCCTTAGGATCGACAAAACCTTTCTGATTGTATCGCATACAACCTTTCCTTACGAAAATTGGTAAGGAAACTCGTTTTGACATCCATCTGCCAGATTTCATAAATGCAGCTTGTGCTAATATGATTCCGATGGACTTTAAGCATAGCTACGGATGAGAAAATCTCATCGTAGTCAACTCCTTGAACTTGTGAAAAACTCTTCGCCACAAGTCGAGCTTCATAGATGGTGACATTACCATCCACGTCCGTCTTCTTCTTAAAGATCCATTTATCTCAATGGCTTGCCGATCATTGGGCAAGTCCACCAAAGTCCATGCTTTGTTCTGATACATGGATCCTATCTCAGATTTCATGGCTTCTAACCATTTGTCGGAATTTGGGCCCACCATCGCTTCTCCATAGCTCGTAGGTTCATTGTTGTCTAGCAACATGACCTTCAAGACAGGATTACTGTACCACTCTGAAGCAGTACGCATCCTTGTCACCCTACGAGGTACGGTAGTGACTTGATCCAAAGTTTCATGATCACTATCATAAGCTTCTACTTCAATTGGTGTAGGTGCCATAGGAACAACTTCTTGTGCCCTGCTACACACTAGTTGTAGTGACGGTTCAATAACCATATCAAGTCTCCACCATCCTCCCACTCAACTTTTTGAGACAAACTTTTCCTCGAGAAAGGACCCGATTCAAGAAACAATCCCTATTGCTTTCGGATCTGAATTAGGAGGTATACCCAACTGTTTTGGGTGTCCTATGAAGATGCATTTTATCCGCTTTGGGTTCGAGCTTATCAACCTGAAACTTTTTCACATAAGCGTCGCAGCCCCAAACCTTTAAGAAATGACAGCTTATGTTTCTCTAAACCATAGTTCACACGGTGTCATGTCAACGGAATTACGTGGTGCTCTATTTAAAGTGAGTGCGGTTGTCTCTAATGCCTAACCCATGAATGATAGTGGTAATTCGATAAGAGACATCATGGTATGCACCATATCCAATAGGGTGCAGTTATTATGTTCGGACACACCATCACACTATGGTGTTCCAGGCGGTATTGGTTGTGAAACAATCTCCACAATGTCTTAATTGTGTGCCAAACTCGTAACTCAGATACTCATCTCTATGATCATATCATAGACATTTTATCCTCTTGTCACGATGATCTTCAACTTCACTCTGAAATTACTTGAACCATTCAATAATTCAGACTTGTGTTTCATCAAGTAAATATACTTAGTATCTACTCAAATCATCCGTGAAGTAAGAACATAACGATATCCACTGCGTGCCTCAGCACTCATTGGACTGCACACATCAAAATGTGTTACTTCCAACAAGTTGCTTTCTTGTTCCATTTTACTGAAAACGAGGCTTTCAGTCATCTTGCCCATGTGGTATGATTTGCATGTCTCAAGTGATTCAAAATCAAGTGAGTCCAAACGGTCCATCTGCATGGAGTTTCTTCATGCGTATATACCAATAGACATGGTTCACATGTCTCAATCTTTTCAAAAACGAGTGAGTCCAAAGATCCATCAACATGGAGCTTCTTCATGCGGTTTTATGACTTACATGGCAGTGCCACAAGTAGGTGGCACTATCATTACTATCTTGTATATTTTGGCATGAACATGTGTATCACTACAATCGAGATTCAATAAACCATTCATTTTGGGCGCAAGACCATCGAAGGTATTATTCAAATAAATAGAGTGACCATTATTCTACTTAAATGAATAACCGTATTGCGATAGACATAATCCAATCATGTCTATGCTCAACGCAAACACCAAATGACAATTATTCAGGTTTAATACTAATCTTGATGGTAGAGGGAGCGTGCGATGTTTGATCACATCAAACTTGGAAACACTTCCAACACATATCGTCAGCTCACCTTTAGCTAGTCTCCGTTTATTCCGCAGCCTTTTATTTCGAGTTACTAACACTTAGCAACCGAACCGGTATCTAATACCCTGGTGCTACTAGGAGTACTAGTAAAGTACACATTAACATAATGTATATCCAATATACTTCTATCAACCTTGCCAGCCTTCTCATCTACCAAGTATCTAGGGTAATTCTGCTCCAGTGGCTGTCCCCCTTATTACAGAAGCACTTAGTCTCGGGTTTAGGTTCAACCTTGGGTTTCTTGACTGGAGCAGCAGCTGATTTGCCGTTTCATGAAGTATCCCTTCTTGCCCTTGCCCTTCTTGAAACTAGTGGTTTCACCAACCATCAACAATTGATGCTCCTTCTTGATTTCTACTTTCGCGGTGTCAAACATCGTGAATACCTCAAGGATCATCATATCTATCCCTGATATGTTATAGTTCATCACGAAGCTCTAGCAGCTTGGTGGCAATAACTTTGGAGAAACATCACTATCTCATCTGGAAGATCAACTCCCACTCAATTAAAGTGATTGTTGTACTCAGACAATCTGAGCACAAGCTCAACGATTGAGCTTTTCTCCCTTAGTTTGCAAGATAAGAAAATCGTCGGAGGTCTCATGCCTCTTGACATGGGCACGAGCCTGAAATCCCAATTTCAGCCCTCGAAACATCTCATATGTTCCACGATGTTTCGAAAACGTCTTTGGTGCCTGTACTCTAAACCATTTAACTGAACTATCACGTAGTTATCAAAACGTGTATGTCAGATGTTTGCAACATCCACAGACTACGTTCGAGGTCCAGCACACCGAGCGGTGCATTAAGGACATAAGCCTTCTACGAAGCAACGAGGACAATCCTTAGTATACGGACCTAGTCCGCATAATTGCTACTGTGAACTTTCAACTAAATTTTCTCTAGGAACATATCTAAAACAGTGGAACTAAAGCGCGAGCTTACGACATAATTTGCAAAGACCTTTTGACTATGTTCAAGATAATTAAGTTCATCTCATGAACTCCCACTCAGATAGACATCCCTCTCGTCATCTAAGTGATTACATGATCCGAGTCAACTAGGCCGTGTCCGATCATCACGTGAGACGGACTAGTCATCATCGGTGAACATCTTCATGTTGATCATATCTACTATACGACTCATGCTCGACCTTTCGGTCTCTTGTGTTCCGAGGCCATGTCTGTACATGCTAGGCTCGTCAAGTCAACCTAAGTGTTTCGCGTGTGTAAAACTGTCTTACACTCGTTGTATGTGAACGTAGGAATCTATCACACCCGATCATCACGTGGTGCTTCGAAACGACGAACTTTCGCAATGGTGCACAGTTAGGGGGAACACTTTCTTGAAATTTTAATGAGGGATCATCTTATTTACTACCGTCGTTCTAAGCAAATAAGATGCATAAACATGATAAACATCACATGCAATCAAAAAGTGACATGATATGGCCAATATCATTTTGCTCCTTTTGATCTCCATCTTCGGGGCTCCATGATCATCATCGTCACCGGCATGACACCATGATCTCCATCATCGTGTCTCCATGAAGTTGTCTCGCCAACTTATTACTTCTACTACTATGGCTACCGGTTAGCAATAAAGTAAAGTAATTACATGGCATTTGTTCAATGACATGCAGGTCATACAATAAATTAAGACAACTCCTATGGCTCCTGCCGGTTGTCATACTCATCGACATGCAAGTCGTGATTTCTATTACAAGAACATGATCAATCTCATACATCACATAGCATTCATCACATATCATTCATCACATTCTTCTTGGCCATATCACATCACATAGCATACCCTGCAAAAACAAGTTAGACGTCCTCTAATTGTTGTTTGCATGTTTTATGTGGCTGCTATGGGTTTCTAGCAAGAACGTTTCTTACCTACGCAAAACCACAACGTGATATGCCAATTGCTATTTACCCTTCATAAGGACCCTTTTCATCGAATCCGTTCCGACTAAAGTGGGAGAGTCTGGCACCCGCTAGCCACCTTATGCACCAAATGCATGTCAGTCGGTGGAACCTGTCTCACGTAAGTGTACGTGTAAGGTCGGTCCGGGCCGCTTCATCCCACAATACCGTCGAAACAAGATTGGACTAGTAATGGTAAGCATATTGAACAAAATCAATGCCCACAACTACTTTGTGTTCTACTCGTGCAAAGAATCTACGCAATAGACCTAGCTCATGATGCCACTGTTGGGGAACGTAGCAGAAATTCAAAATTTTCCTACGTGTCACCAAGATCTATCTATGGAGAAACCAGCAACGAGGGGAAGGAGAGTGCATCTACATTCCCTTGTAGATCGCTAAGCGGAAGCGTTCAAGAGAACGGGGTTGAAGGAGTCGTACTCGTCGTGATCCAAATCACCGGAGATCCTAGTGCCGAACGGACGGCACCTCCGCGTTTAACACACGTACAGCCCGGTGACGTCTCCCATGCCTTGATCCAGCAAGGAGAGAGGGAGAGGTTGAGGAAGACTCCATCCAGCAGCAGCACAGCGGTGTGGTGGTGATGGAGGAGCGTGGCAATCCTGCAGGGCTTCGCCAAGCACCGCGAGAGAGGAGGAGGACTTGGGAGAGGGGGAGGGCTGCGCCAGGGGCAAGGGTGAAGCTCCCATGTGCCTCCCCACTATATATAGGGGTGGAGGGGGCTGTTTTCTTGCCCTCCAAGTCCATTGGGGCATTGGCAAAGGTGGGAGGAAAGAAATCACATCATTTCCTTCCCCACCGATTGTTATCCCCCCTTTATAGGGATCTTGATCTTATCCCTTCGGGATATGATCTTATTCCTTCTAAGGGGGGATCTTGGTGCACCTTGACCAGGGGTGTGGGGCCTTGCCCCCACTACCCACGTTCATGTGGGTCCCCCCATGCAGGTGGGCCCCACTCTCGAACCTTCTAGAACCTTCCCGGTACAATACCGAAAAATCCCGAACATTTTCCTGTGGCCAAAATAGGACTTCCCATATATAAATCTTTACCTCCGGACCATTCCGGAACTCCTCGTGATGTCCGGGATCTCATCCGGGACTCCGAACAACATTCGGTAACCACATACAAACTTCCTTTATAACCCTAGCGTCATTGAACCTTAAGTGTGTAGACCCTACGAGTTCGGGAACCATGCAGACATGACCGAGACGTTCTCCGGTCAATAACCAACAGCGGGATCTGGATACCCATGTTGGCTCCCACATGTTCCACGATGATCTCATCGGATGAACCACGATGTCAAGGACTCAGTCGATCCCGTATACAATTCCCTTTGTCTAACGGTATTGTACTAGCCCGAGATTCGATCGTCGGTATACCGATACCTTGTTCAATCTCGTTACAGGCAAGTCTCTTTACTCGTTCCGTAACACATCATCCCATGATCAACCCCTTGGTCACATTGTGCACATTATGATGATGTCCTACCGAGTGGGCCCAGAGATACCTCTCCGTCACACGGAGTGACAAATCCCAGTCTCGATTCGTGCCAACCCAACAGACACTTTCGGAGATACCTGTAGTGCACCTTTATAGCCACCCAGTTACGTTGTGACGTTTGGTACACCCAAAGCATTCCTACGGTATCCGGGAGTTGCACAATCTCATGGTCTAAGGAAAAGATACTTGACATTAGAAAAGCTTTAGCATACGAACTACACGATCTTTGTGCTAGGCTTAGGATTGGGTCTTGTCCATCACATCATTCTGCTAATGATGTGATCCCGTTATCAACGACATCCAATGTCCATGGTCAGGAAACTGTAACCATCTATTGATCAACGAGCTAGTCAACTAGAGGCTTACTAGGGACATGGTGTTGTCTATGTACCCACACATGTATGTGAGTTTCCTATCAATACAATTATAGCATGGATAATAAACGATTATCATGAACAAGGAAATATAATAATAACTTAATTTATTATTGCCTCTAGGGCATATTTCCAACACTTATACCAAAACTTGTCCCAATTCAGCCAAAAAATATACATATGAAAACAGGGTTTAGATTATCCCGAACATCTTGCTACCTAGACCAATAATGTACTATGATTTGAATTCAACATAAAATGGATACAAATATTTGAATTGGTGAGCGTATGGTACATGTAGTTCATAGTGAAATATGATTACTGCTATATGCATGTTTTTTGTTATCAAGATAATATTTAAATTATTGTATAACTTGACAACAATCGTATTCAAATAAGGAAAATTGATACAAATTTAGTCCATATGGTAGACGACAATATATATGTTCACATGGTGGAGTAAAATGTTCATATATGACGGAAGATCAAAATGTACGACTACATCAATTATAAATCGCAAGGTCACCTAACGATATATTCGAATTCAACATAACATTGATTCAAAAATTGAAATTCGAGATCATGGCATCTGTAATCATATAAAAAGGGACATTACTCTTTCTTTGGTGGGAATTGATTTGTTTTTTGTTGTTGTTGAGGGAAGTGCGAATCGATTTGGTACTGTGCAGGGTAATCTTGTTCTCCCGATTTTTTTTACATTTTTCTTGTAGTTTTTTCAGTGGCATCTATAGAAATATAGTAAAAGGGGATATGACTCTCTTCTGTCTTGTATGAATTGTTTTTTACATGTTAAGTTTGTTTTGCCGAACAAGGAATCCACACCTTGTTATCCCGAAATTTTGAAGCTCGAGTATCTTTTGTCTCACCTGCTTTGAAACTCCCGCTTCTTCAACCCGCGCCGCGCCTTGTTATCCCGAAATTTGGACGCGCGCGAGAACTCCCTCCTCATCCGAAATCGCTCCCGCAGCCCAGACACGCGAAATCCCCCTTCTACCCCTCAGCCGGAAATGAAGCTCCACGTCGTGGTGTCGAAACCGGTGGGGGTACGCTGGTAACTTACCCTACATTTCGGACAAGCACGTCTCTAAGCTTGGCTCCCCCCTTCCCCTTCGCCTCCCATTCGTACACCGAGGCCGCCAAAACCCGCGAAACCCCACGCTCCTCCATCGGCCTCTCGAGCGTCGCCCAGCTGGAGACTCTTCCCCGACTATGTCGTCCACCGCAACAGCTCGCTGTCCCTCATCCACCGCACCGGATGAGGATCCGTTGTCGATCTCGTCGTCCTACTGGATCAACCGCCCCGTCCTCCACCTCCAAGGAGCTACCCTGATGTTCGCCTCGTCTATTGCGCCACCTAAGTCCCCACAGCGCCGTCTTGACCTGCCCCACCGGAACTGCAACACCCTCACCAATTCCTCCGATGAAGCCGAGGCCAACTCGGTGCCACCAAGGAGGTTCTGCACTCATCGCTGCATTTTATCTTTTATTTGATCTCACGGGGCTGCCGGTGCTCGATAGCGAGCAGACATGGCGTGTCTCCACCGACGGCGCCATCGCCGGCCACATCATCCATGGTGTCTCTCCCCCATGTCGTTGCTTCCTCGGCAGTGACTTCCACAACGACACTAGCTGCAGCTGCTCCGGCTCTCGCTCGCGCTGCGGCTCTGTTCTTGCTGTCGGTCGTGTTGCTGCACTGCTCCTGCTTTCGTTCGGGCTTCTGCTCTGCTCTTGCTCTCGCTTGCGCTGCTGCTGCTACTGCACGACCTCCAATAGCTACATGAGTTGCTGCTCTAGCACTCGCTCGCGGTGCTATTGCACGACTTGCTCTCTGCTAGTGCATTCCCTGCTCGAGCATCTGCTGATTTAGATCATTGCTTCTCTGCTACTAGTGCTCGCCCTAAACATCTATTGCAATGCTCTGTTACTAGTTCAATCAGTTTTGACAGTAAAATTCAGTTTCGACTGTGAAGTTCATTTTCTTCAGTTAAGTTTAGAGTGAACAGTACTTACAGCATCTGTCGGAGCGGCCGTGGCGCGGCTGATGCATTTTACATTTAGCACTTTTTGGTGATGTATTTTACATCATCTATTGTAGATGATATTAGGGTCCCACTTTAGATTAACGTTGTCTGTCTTGTCATGCTTTAGCCTCGTCACCGTACACCTTAGCGGAGCTGCTCCAACGACGGAATCGTCCATCACAGCGGAGCAGTACCCTTGGCGCCGTTTCCAGAGGCCTCGGATCTTCTTCCCCGCCTCCGATAGTCACACCAGAATCATCACCATCCTCCATGTCCAACCCAATGATGCTAAGGTCCACAAGGCTATGCGAAAGAGGTTGTACACTCGTCGCATCACTTTGTTTCTCCATTCCTCTGTTCTTCCAATTCATGTGAGCCAAACACCCAGGTTGACTGAAATCCTATGTTTCCAAATGCTCTGTTTTGCACGTGCATTCCTAACCTATTCCTTTGTTTTTCCTATCCATGCGTTTATAGAATCCTCCAATTCTAAGGAGCCCTTACAGATTTACTTCATTTTCAGATAGGCGTCAAAGAAAACTCTGTGTGTTATGTCCTGCTCCTGCCATGCCATCATCCACCCCACCCGAGGTGCACCATCGACAGAAGCGTTGACTGCAACAGAGATCCCCCTGCAGACTTTCTTTCGCTGCCTCAGATCATCTTCCCCGTTGCCGGCAGCCACGCCAACTGCATTACCATCATTGACTGAGCAGATGAACCTGAGGACTACATAGTTCCGGAAGAGAGGTCGTAGTCTTTCGTGTTTGCATACGTTATACATCAGTTATTATTACCTGCTACTTTATCATTCAATCTTGAGTTTTGAATTGCCCATGGGTCTCATATCGAGCCAGCAATGAATAGTATCTATCTACTATCTGGTTCATCTGGGGTCTTCTATTGGTTCATGTTGGGTGGGCAACAAACAATAGATGATCCATTGTCTATCTTTTTAAACTGAAGCTATAATCTACCTGCTATCATTAGATTTGGATCCATCCACTCATTTGCTACCATCAGTCTTGATTTTTGCATGCACCCCTTAGGCCTTACAAAATCTAACTATTTTTTATTATGCATGTCAGATATTGTACACAATCGTACTGAACATGTAGAGAAAAAGATAAGACCGTTGCCTGCGAATATAATGTCATGCAGACGCTGCTCCATGGTGGGTGAAGTGCCCCCCCTCCTCCTGCATTTCCAGATTGTATTCCAGAGGAAGATAACTATTCAGATGGAGATTCAAAAGGAGCCGACCACGCCTGTTTACCACCTGAGGTGTTTGCTCTAACCTGGCATGCTGATGTTGGTCATATCATGCATATGGCACCTTGCATTGCTTACATTATACATCTTATATGTCATCAGCTTAGTTTAGATTTGCTTTTTGTGAATGCCACCTGTTTGGTTTCTATATCATACTCCCACCATTCCTAAATATTTGTCTTTTTAGAGATTTCTACAAGTGACTACATATGGAACAAAATGAGTGAATCTACACTCTAAAATATGTCTGTATACATCCGTATGTGGTAGTCCATTTGAAATATCTAAAAAGACGAATATTTAGGAACGGAGGGAGTATATGGGAATTATGCAATGCCATCTTCTTTAGCCAGGCATCATATACGTGAATCATGCAATGCCATCCTGTTTAGCCAGTCATCGTATATGTGAATTGTATCGTGCCATATTTTTTTCCATAATGTATTCCATTTGTCAAAAATGTTTATACATTCATCTACTCTTCCTATGCATCAGCCATTTGAGTCGGTCATGGGAAAATCTGGAGTGAAAACAAGGTCTTCTGAGCAGTCAGTGCTACCTGTCGATGCAGATTTCTTGCTCGTTACAGATAGCTCCTCAGAGGAGGATTCAGAGAGAGATGACCAGTCGTCTCCCCCCCCCCCCGAGGTGCATGCTCTAACTTGGCTGGGTTATATTGCTCACATCATGCATATGGTGTCTTGCATTGCCATGCCATCTGCTTAGATTAGACATGCTTTGTGTGAATGCCTCCTGTTTGCTTTCTATATCAGATATGTGAATTATGCAATGCCATGTTTTTCAGCCAGTTATCATATATGTGAATTATGCACCGCCATGGAGCCAGGCATCATATATGTGAATTATCTCATGCCATATTTTTTTTCATTACGTATTCCATTTGTCGACAATCTATGTATATTGAACTACTATTCATGTGTATCAGCCATTTGAGCCAGTTATGGAAAAATCTGGAGTGAAAACAAGGTCTTCAGAGCAGGCAATGGTACCTATTGAAGCATATATCTTGATGGTTACAGGGAGCTCCTCAGAGGAGGATTCAGAGACAGATGACCAGTCCTATATCCCACCTGAGGTGTATGCTCTAAGTTGCAATGTTTATATTTCTCATATGATGCATATGGTGTCTTGCATTTCTTAGTTTAGACATCATATGCACAATATTGAATTCTATCTGCTTAGTTTAGAGATCATACATGCGAGTGCCAGCTGCTTAGTATATGAATCAATTATGTCAATTATATCATGCCATCCTATATACTTAGACAACATGTATGTGAATTATTTCATCCCAACCTATTTTAGAAAGACATCATATAGTTTTGTCATGTCATCCTATTTAGGTACTCATCATATGTTGAATTATGCCATTATATCCTGTTAAGTTATCCATCATATATCTGAAACTGTGTCATGCTATCCTGTTTAGTTAGGCATCATATATGTGAAATTGTGTCATGCTGTCCTGTTTGGTTAGACAACATATATGTGAATTACCACATCTGTCTATCATACAATGTCTGTACGTTCAATTTCTTTTCTTGTTTATCAGCCATTTGAATTGGAGGGGGTGATGGCAGTATCTAAGGGAGCAAAAACTCATTCTTCACAAAAGATAGTGCTACCCGTCGATGCAGATAGAACCATGGTTGTACTGGCCCACAAACTAGCCCCACCACACATAATCGAGACTCTTCCAGATTGCACACTTACACCGTTGGGCAGAGAACCAGCTACAACCCATCTAACCGCAACCCCAGCGGATAGTAACCCACTTATAGTTGACAAAGCACCATGTCCACCACAGAGTACCCCCACACGAGCAGCTTGTAAAGCTACTGCAGTGCCCAAAGCACAAAGACCACCACATCTAACCCAAACTCCACGTTTAAAGCAGAAGAGCAACTGTTCTCAGGTCGGATTCCGTAGCTATGGTCCATACTCCTTTGCTGCCGCATCATTGTATTTACTCATACCAACTACTTTCGAATTTGAAGGATCCAATTGAAACTCCAATGGTGCAACAGGTATGTTTTAAACCTATTTCTTTAACTGGATTACTGTTCTAACTTCTTGCTCTATGTTGATTTTAGTTTAAGTTGTATAAATAGTTATGTTCTCATGTGATGCACATTACAAGTGCTGTCAATGCTGTGTAGTCTCTCACACTTATATTCTGTCTATGCTGCTGTGTCTTAAAAATATATGAGTTGAGCTGTGTCTCTATCTTGATTAGGGAACATAAACTAGAATGATATGGACAATACCGTGACCATAGTACATAGATATATGTTTATTTCATGCTGTTATCCTATTCACCTTACTACTGAACCGGTTTACCAAAATGAATTTCGTATACTACAAGCTAAACCTGTGATGTGTCTGCTTGTTTCTCTTGTAGTATGCAAACCGAATATTGGAGAAGAGCACCCCCACTATGCAATGGTAGAGAAAGTAATGCAGATAAGGTTCAAGATAGTGAGACAACCCTGTTGGTCTCCAAGAAAGGTGATAAAAACGATCTTGTAGACAGTAAGAAAACCCCACAGTCCTGTGTTGATGTAGTGTTCGAGTTACTGGCCAGTACCGCTGGCACAAGCTCTTCGAACTCGCTGCCTGAATCACTTCGGCTTCTTCAGTCTCAGCTACAAGCTGAAAGGCATCAGTCAGCTGTGCTGCGGTAAGAAGCCGAAGGACTGAGGAAGTCCGTGCAGAATTCAGATGCGTACTTTCTTGTGCAACAGCAAGCACTGGAGGACTTAAGCGCCAAACAAGAGAAAGTTAATAAGCTTGCTAAGCATCTTGCCAGCATTATGGGTACCCAGGATATTGTTTCTTGAGCTCTTCTGAAGTGGTTTCAGTTCTGGACTTGTTTTGCTGTGGCGTTTATATGCAGCTGTGTTCCCTATATTTGCACTGGTGGCGAACTTTGATGCCCAATGGATGTAATATGTGTAATAGCCGTGATAGCCTAGCATAAGTTGCTTGCTTATTTATTTCCTTGTTGTCTTGTTTATTTGTTTGCTTGTAGTCAGTGCAGTTCTTTTTCCGCGGTTTGCTAGTGGCTGCAATAACCTATTTTTTAAAACTAGGCCACAATAACCATGGGCTAATATTTACTATAGTGACACTGGGCCTCCTACGGGCCGTAGAAACAGCGGGTCTTCTACGGGCCGTAGAAACAGTAGGCCTTCTACGAGCCGTAGAAACAATGGGCCTTCTACGGGCCGTATAAACAATGGGCCTTCTACGGGCCGTATCATCAATGGGCCTAATATGGGCCGTATGATCGATTGGCTAAACATGGGCCAATAACAGGCCGCATTATGGCTGTAAACAGGCTAGAGTTGGAATCGTCCGTTCATTGGCCGACCATAACGGGCCATCGTTAATAGGCCGTATTTGATGACGCTATGAAAATGGCCCAACTTATTAACGGACCACAAATGGGCCGATTGTAACCACGGGCTGAATTTGGCCCACAAGCAGAAAATGACAGTAACAGGCCGTAATTTAATGAATGCTGGAAATGAGCCCAAGAATAAATGGGCTCTGAGAAGGCCGAATGATAACATGGGCTAGAAACGGCCCAATGGAATAACAGGCCGTTAATGGGTATAAAGTGATACACTGTTCATTACGGGCCAGTTTCACCACGGGCCGTTAATGGGTGTAAAGTGATACACTGTTCATTACGGGCCAGGTTCACCACGGGCCGTTAATAGGCCAAGAGTTACACAGGCCCTCATATGGGCCGAAAGACTTCATGGGCCATACATGGGCCAGAAGTGAAAACGAGCTGGAATCATATTGGATGGCCCAAATGACGCTACTGGGCCTAATTCAGATAGGGCGTAACGGGCCTTGGGTTAGCGGGCTATAAATGGGCTATATGCGAACAGGCCATTAACAGGCTTTCCATGGGCCGGCCCGCCACCTTTTGACCAAGTCAAACGGGCCGGCCTTTTCATAGTAATGGGCCTCTGTTTGGCCGTGCCACATGTCGACGTATCATAGGCGACTTTTGTCCAGTGAGTGGATGACATCTGTCCCAACGATGAGCCGACACGTGTTTCCTCCAGCCAATGATGATTTTACATGTGGAAAATCCCCATTGGTCGGGGCTGTTAACGGGTTATCGGATCCAAAACCCGACCCGATAGCTTAACGGCGTTCCGTTACAGTGGATGCCACATGTCGGTCACCCTTGATGAAAGCACTTCTGTGACGCGCGATTTATCGTCATGGAAGTGGACACTTCCGTGATGATAATTTCGGTAATGTCATGGAACACTTCTATGACAGCACAGGTATGACTATCTTGATTCTGTCATAAAATTGTCATGGATGTACATGCATGACAAAAAACACGACCTACTGTGACAAACACGTATCATCACGGAAGTGTATTTTTTTTGTAGTGATACTTATTGGATTGTTGTTGTGTTCATGCATGTGTGTGTCTCTCTCTCTCTCTGTGTGTGTGTGTGGTCATATGCTTGATACATACAAAGTTTTCTCACCTCCATAATGTTCATCTTTTAAATTTGAATTTGCATTGGAAAACTTACTAGGGATACCATGAAATGTGAAATCCACGTTGAGATCACCATATCACAAACTCACTCTAATTCAACAACTTGTCATAAATCAATTACCACATTGAGATTAGTATTTGCAAGGAAAATACGGGTATTGTAATACACATAGATTCGTTCGGTGTCAGTGTCAAAACCGATGGATCTCGGGTAGGGTGTCCCGATCTGTGAGTCTAAGGCTAATGGTAACAGGAGGCAAGGGACACAATGTTTTATCCAGGTTCGGGCCCTCTCGATGGAGGTAAAACCCTACTTCCTGCTTGATTGATCTTGATGATATGAGTATTACAAGAGTTGATCTACCATGAGATCGTAGAGGCTAAACCCTAGAAGCTAACCTATGATGATTATGATTGTTGTGATCGTCCCTATACGGACCAAACCCTCCGGTTTATATAGACACCGGAGGGGGCTAGGGTTTACACAAAGTCGGTTACAAAGAAGGAAATCTAATATCCGGATCGCCAAGCTTGTCTTCCACGCAAAGGAGAGTCCCATCCGGACACGGGACAAAGTCTTGAGTCTTGTATCTTCACGGCCCAACAGTCCGGCCAAAGTATATAGTCCGGCAGCCCGGATACCCCCTAACCCAGGACCCCCTCAGTAGCCCCTAAACCAGGCTTCAATGATGATGAGTCCGGCGCGCAGTTTGTCTTCGGCATTGCAAGGCGGGTTCCACCTCCGAATATTCCAAAGCAATTATCGAACACTTAAATCGTGTCCGGATCTGTAAGTTGATCTTCACATACCACCGTAGAGAGAACAATATTCCACAAATGTAATCTGCTGACAACTTCAAACAACATGACATGACACTACGGTCGAGTCATTATTCGAACCGTTTTCCCTCAACCAGCCACATCGCATATTGGGAGGCGGTTTCCTCGGCATGTTTTATCAAAGCAGAGATCATGTCCCCTTATCACGGGATTTTCATTAACACGGGCATGGGTAGCCCAACCGCACCGCTAATCGCGGCGAATGGGGAACGAGTGGGTTTCACCAGGCAAATGGGGAGGCACAAAAAGCTTCTACCGCCTCTATAAAGAGATAAGGTCTCCTCCTCTTTAACCACGCCTTTCCCTTCCGCTAGTCCATTCCCCTTTGCTCAAGCCCTAGCGCCCAAGCACTCTTCTTCTCCACCGAAGAGGGGTTCTCCGAAGATGTTCGGATCCGGAGCAGGAGGCAAATGGATGGCTTCCACCATTCGGGAGAAGGATATCAAAAAGCTCCGAGAGGCCGGGTACCTGGCTAAGAAAATCGGCCACCGTATTCCACCGGCGGGACAGATCGTCCCTGCTCCGGAGCCCCACGAGAGGGTCGTGTTCCTCCCTCATTTTCTCCGTGGGCTTGGGTTTCCCCTTCATCCCTTTGTTCGCGGCATCATGTATTATTACAGGATTGATTTTCATGATCTGTCCCCCAATTCTTTCCTTAACATCTCGACGTTCATCGTCGTGTGTGAGGACTTTCTCCGTATTTCACCCCACTTCAGTCTATGGTTGAATATCTTCAATGTGAAGCCCAAGGTGGTGAATGGCGAGCGCGCCGAGTGCAGCGGCGCTATGGTGAGCAAGATGCCTAAGTTTACATGGCCAACGGGCGCCTTCAATGATTTCGTCAAGGAGTGGCAGCAGCAGTGGTTCTATATCACCGAACCACGCAGTAAAAAGTGGGCCGCTGCTCCTGAATTCAGATCGGGAGCCCACTGCAGCTCACGTCCTGGCCTAAGAAGGGCCTGAACTAGTCCTCATCCTTCGAGCTGTCGGTGCTCCAAACGCGCGTCCAGAGCATGGTTGATAAGGATGTCAAACTTGTCAACATAGTCCAGCTGGTGTTAGTTCGCTTGATTCTCCCTTGCCAGCGTCGAGCCTGCACTTTGTGGGAATACGACCCAACCGAGCACCAGACCCTACGGGAGCTCTACGGCTCCTCCCACAAGGACATCTGGAAGGTGCTCTTCAAGTTCGGCAAACCGTGGCCGGGCTCCGCCGAGGACCGCCGGTATCAGCTATCCCGCTCCGCTAGTCCGGTAAGTCATTGCTGTGCTCTGTCCACCCATTTTTAGCTGGTATGTCCCGATGTAGACGCTTTTATCATGCTTTCTTCAATAATCCCATGAATGGACAAAAAAGGTGGGGCAGATACACTGTCTGGCCCCGCTACCGGAGGAACCGACAGGACCTCTTCTAACGAAGATGCTGGTCCCAGCGCCTTACGAGGCGCCGAAGAAAGAGGACTCCAAGAAGGTAAAGAAGACCCGGAGGAGCCTCCGTCGCCGTGACACTTCAGATGCAAAATCCTAAGACTCCAGCGACCATCCCTCCTCCGAAGACGAAGAGGAGGAGGAAGAAGACGAGCCCTCCACAGGGGGAGGGGAGAAAAGGACGGCTTCCTCATCCCTAGAGGTCGAATTGCCGAAGAGGGGGAAAGGTTCCCTCCCAGAGGCGTCCACCACGGCTGCCCATAGCAGCCCGGAGTGGGATCCCAGGGCCCAGCCCCTGGTAAAGTCGTGAGTATACGAAATCCTAACACGCCTTCGTGCCCGAGGTCATTAGGATGTAGTAGCTTAACTGTCGCCATACTTTGTGCAGCCTGACGAGGACCCACGGCGGACAGTCCTCATCAGAGGATTCACTGAGCTCAGATGCCCTGGAGAGCGAGACACCTTCAGAGGCACCTTCCCTGAAGCCTAGGCGCTACACCGAGGTGTCGTCTCAGCTGGACCCGGACCAGGGAGGGCATATCTCTGGGGCCGGATATACGGGAGCAGCGATTCCCATGCTTGTCGATGGCGAGGGCGATCTTAGATTTGTCCCGCAGCCGGGCACGGTCCTAGAGACCTTTAAAGCTCCAGGATCTGGCGAGCAGCCACCTTTGACGGGGGGAGGCTCGCCTGCTCCGCCAGCAACCTATGTCCAAGCAGAGTTGCTAGGCGGCCTATCGACGACGCTAAAGAGTGCGTCCATCATTGATGAACATCGCGCCCTTATGGGCGCGGTGATTGAAAAGATTCAGTCCGCTGAAAGCGGACTGAATGAATCTTGTCTTAGCCTTATATAAGGCTTTGAAGTATGTTTTTAGAAACCTTTGAAGACTGTCATAGTATGAGTAGTAGCCCCTGATGCACTGCCTGGACAGGGGATCAAACTTCCACTTCACAGGAGACTCAGTAAATGACATATATCCCTTTGTTTGAAAACAGGCGTCTGTAGCGACGACCGCCTCTCATAATGCAGAGGTGTCCGGACTTAAGCAGAGTCTGGAATGGGCCAAAGAAGAACTTGGCCACGTGAAGAAGCAGTTGGAGGACAAGCAAGGTATGTCGAAACCTTGTCCTAAATTCGGCATGAATGAGTAGGTGTGCCTGATGGAAATATTTGTATTGTATGCTTTTAGGAGCTAGTGCCGAAATTGAGGCATTGAAGAAGGCTGTGGCCGAAGCCAACAAGAAGGCCGCCACAGAGCAGGCTCTTCGCGAGAAGCACGAGGCCAGGATCATTGAAGTTGAGCGAGAGCTCCAGGAGGCCGTGAAGAAAGGCGAGACCTTGGAGCAGAGTCTAACAGGGAAAGAATCCGAACTCGCCCAGGCTCTCCAGGCCGCAGATGATGCTCGGGAAGAATCCCGAGGTGCTCTGAAGGACATTCAAGAGGCACGAAGGGTTGCGGCTGGTAAGGCTTTTTGTACTCAAAGCAATTGTTATGTAGTAATGGGTGGAACTCTAAGCGATGAACTGAATTCTTGTTTCTCCAGGGACGTTTGCGGACCTGCCGCACAACATATCTAATGCTGCTCAGTTCTACCGATCTGAGGAGAAGAAGTCTGCGGAGAAGCATTTCTGGTCGCAGTATTTGGCGCCGAACTATCTGGTGCCCTTTATCGACCAGCTGAAACAGATGGTCGAACTGCACCAGGCGGTCGAACTAGCCATGAAGGACTTAGTTGTCCGACTGTGGCCTGCGGAGCCAATTCCAAGCAGTTACTTCGGACTCATGAAGCAGATTGTTGGTGCTTACCCTCGGCTCGAAGTCATTAAGCAATCGATTTGTATATAGGGTGCCCGCATGGCGTTTGCCCGTGTAAAGGTGCACTGGGGGAAGCTTGATGCTGAGAAGTTGATGACTAAGGGACCACCAGAGGGTAAGGAGCATCACAAGCCCGAATTATACTATGAAGGTGTCCTGAAAGGAGCCCGCCTTGTGGCGTATCAGTGTACCAAAGACATTATATTTCCCTGAAGGCAGTCATGCTGTCCTTTGTAATGCGGGATAATGGCACTGTTATTATTTATTGCCTTTTATATGAACATTTGTTCTTTCCTGTGCGGCCTTTAGTGTATATAAATCCTGAGAGTTGGCCAGTCGTCGGCTTATGCCCCCACGTAAAAAGTACGGGGGTGTTCGGGACATACCAAAACACTCTTTATCCCATTGTTGGGTCCTTTAAGGAGGTGTTCATCACCACAAACCAGGCAATCAAACTATAGGGCTTTATCACTCTCACTTAGCCATAGGAATTTGAGTATGGTAGGCGCAACCCCTTGTATTCGGAAGACCGTACGAGGGGCTCTAATGGTGCCTGATCAGAAGACCGATCCGTCACACTCTACATTTATTATGGCATTATGCAGAATAAATCTTTAAAGATTTTACGACCTCTTGAACAGCTGACCAGCTCTCGTCGTATCATGACAGTCAGTTTTCGGCTTTCTCTACTAAGGTGCTCATCCGGAAGAACTGGGACACAATCGCAGTAGTTCTCCCAGTGCTACCTTAGCCGATAGAGCAGAATGTAAGGTACCAAAACATGGGAGCCGGGCAAACCCAACTAATGACCCAAGACATGATTCGGAGCTGATGCATATAGTGTTATAAGTTCAGGGTGTCGAGTGACCGAAAAGGTGGCCGGACTTTGCTGCCATATTATGGGTACTATGAAGCCCCTGTCATAGTGGGTCATAACATGATGTACGAGTGCCGTTTATGACAAAAAAGGCGTCTATGAGGAACGACGACCGGTGAGTGTTATTTAAGTCTACGTATTGTAGTAGAGTGACATGTGTATGCATATGAGTACGGTTTATGCTTATAAAAAGAGGTGTGCTGGCGGAACCTGTCGTGGCCGGACTGGAGGAGGCTGTGTTCAGATTGTCTCCTTGGGGGGGGGGCTACTTATCTGTTCCCGCCTTGCTCGTCCGAGCTGATTCCATGTCGCCAGTCCTTTTCTACGTAAAAGTTAGTCTGTAAAGACAAATGTTCGGAGGAAGTTATATGACACATGGGTGCCCGATCGGAGCCTGGCCGAGCCAAGGTATCATGCCGTAAAGTAGCTCGGACTCCTTAGTTGGTGTCCGGGTAGTTGGCTGCCGAATCGATATTCGATAAACAGGCATGACTTGCTATCCCAGTGATGGTATGATTTCCACTCTAAGGGTGGAGTGCGGCCTTGCCCATAATTTTGACCATGCCACGTGGATTTGGCCTGATGTTGTACCGCATTAGCAAACACGGTTCGTCCCGATATGTTAGTTACTATATAAGGGGACAATGCCGAAGACTTACTCTTCGGCGTGGTATTTGTTTGGTGATCCGAAGACAAACTCCAGGGTGATGGGCTTGTAAAACTTAGCCTTTGCACCTAGGACGACATCTTTTAGAAGATGTTATGGATGGGTTTGATCCTCGAGCGGTCAATACCTATCTGATGATTGTAAGTGCAATTAAATTGCTATGGTTGGTATTGTCCAGACGGTCGATGTGATCGAAGATTGTCAGCCGTATTTTTGTACTGTGGGGGACCTTCCTTTGACCTCGCCGTGTGTGGTGGCCTGGGCTTCTCGTTGTTTGATATTTTCTTTCATTGTTTCCGGCGCCCGACCGGCCGTTTTGTTTTGAGGATCCAGCATTCTCTATTGGTATGCTTGGCCGCCACTCTAGGGGTGCCATGAATTTGACATGGTTGGTCGAGTATGCTGCACGGCCTGAATGGACCTGAGCTGTTCTGTTTCCGCTGACCGGACTGGGGGTCGCGAAATTCGGCACCAACTCCCTTGTCTTGACCGTCGTCATTATTTTTGTGAGGCTTATGTCTGTTTCGTCGAGTTTTATGGATGTTGCCTCGGGTTTCCTGCGTATTGCTCCGGACCGTGGTATATTGGCGTCGGGGTGTGGGCTTTAGGACCACCTTCTCAGGTTGAGGTAGCGAATTGTGCTTTATGTACCCCTTGGTGTGGCGGTCGAGTTCGTACTCCTCGATTGCTAGGACCTTGGTCCATATGTCCGTGAGCAAATCTTGGTCAGTTTTGAGCTGTTGTTGCTTCTTTATCAGACTTTTCGCCGTAGCCATAAGCCATCGCTTAAAGCGAACTTGCTCTGAGGGATCCTCAGGCACGCCGAATTCGTCGTCGTCGAGGGTCACCTCATCTTCGAAGGGGGGCACATAGTTGTCCTCTTCCCAGTATCCGTCCGTCGCCTGTACGGCCTGCTCAAAGGCAGGCTGATCGGGATTGTATTCATCTTCGGCACCATCTGGATTGTTTTCGTTTCCTGTGCTGGTATTGCTGTGGCGGGGCTTGGAGCGGCGCTAACGACGCACATGCTTTGCTTTATTCCTTGAGGGGTTATCCTCCATTGCCTCATCGCCATTGGTTTCTTTCGGAGTGTCCACGATATATATATCATATGAGGAGGTGGCTGTCCACCGCCCCGTGGGTGGTGGTTCCTGTTCTTCTCCTACATCGTCGTGCATACCATCGATGTCTTCAGAGTCGAAATCAAGCACGTCGGTCAAATCATCGATCGTGGCTATGAAATGGGTGGTGGGTGGGCAACGAATTTCTTCATCGCCTGCTTCCCACTCGAGCCCGACATAGTTCGACCAAGAGTCTTCTGACAAAGAGAGAGACCTTAATGAGTTTAGCATATCGCCAAAGGGCGAGTGGTGGAAGATATCCGCACTGGTGAACTCCATTACCGGAGCCCAACCAGATTCGGCGGGCTTGGGGGTGCGTGGACTGGAGCCTACAGCCGGACATGAGTCTGGGGGTCCGGTGTCACCGGCTTCCTTGGGGGTGAAGCCGGTGCTCAGCTCTACCACCGATGAGTGTGCGGCCTTCGGGGCGGGGTGGATCCACCCGTCCTCGGACGGTGCGATCTGCCCTGGATTTAGGTCCAGAGTTCCTGCAGGTACGATACCCCGAGTATTGTCAGACAACAGGTCTAAGCCGTGCTCGTCGTGACTGTTCGGCGCTCCTGGCGTAGGCCCGAATCCGCCGAAGATCAAGTCTCCACGAATATCGGTCGTGTAGTTCAAGTTTCCAACCTTGACACTACAAAAAAAAGACAGATCCGTGACATTTTGGGCCGAACGAATTTTTTTTCTGTCATACATATGACACTTTTATGACGATAATTGTGACAAAACCCGGTATCATCATAGATGTGGTGGGCTCCTACTTCTATGACAAAAAACATGACAGAAAATGGGGTTTTCATCCTGGGCGGGCTGGAGACGCAGCTGCATGACATTCTTTGGGCCGTCCATGACGGAAAAAACCGTGGTAGAAGCGAGGGGGAGGAAAATTTCGGGGAGTTGCCGGTTACGGTGGGAGGTCGGGGGCCGAGCGATGCGCGTTTCTCTCGTATGTACGCGCGTGTGTGCAAGGCGTTGGCTCTAACTGAACCTGAGCGAGGCGTTGGGCTCTAATTGAACCCAAACATTGCACTGCAGGCTACGCGTTACTGAACCCGAGCGATCGATTGATGGCTGTTAACTGAACCCGATGGAGCGATTCCTTCGCTACTGCTGCTAACTGAAGCCGATCGATGCTGCCTCTGGGATGAACAGTGAGCGTTGCAGGGGGGGTGGATGAACAGTGAATGGTGGCATTGCCTCTGGATGAACAGGAACCCGTGGTGTGGAGGGCTGGATGAACAGTAGACTATGGAGGGGTGGCCGTGGATGGGTGGTTGAACAGGACCCCTTGGTGTGGAGGGCTGGATGAACAGTAGACGGTGGAGGGGTGCCCGTGGAGGGGTGGTTGAACAGTAGCCGGTGGAGTAGCGCGCGATGGAGGCTAGATGAACATGAGCCCGTGGAGGCTGGAGGAGGTCGACGGTAGCCCGTGGAGGCTGGAGGAGGTCGATGGTGGAGATGAACAATATCCCGTGGAGTCCCATTTTGTGGTACGCCACACCCCTCCCGATGAACGGGACCCCCGTTTCGACCGTAGCGCTCCAACACAAGTCTGTTTCGTCCGTTTTGCGGTACGCCACAGCCCTCCCGATCAACAGGACCCTCGTTTCGACCGTAGGAGGTCTGTTTCGTCCATTTTGCGGTACGCCACACCACTCCTGTTCAACAGGACCCCCGTTTCGACCGTAGGAGGTCCGTTTCCTCTGTTTTGCGGTATGCCAGACCCCTCCCGATGAACAGGATCCCGTTTCGAATGTGGCCAGTCGAACACAAGGCCGTTTCCTCCGTTGTGCGGTATGCCAGGCCTCGTTTCCATCGACTGTTCCGTCCAAGCCCTCCCGATGAACACGACCACGCATTCCGTTCTGACCCAGCCGATTGGCTCCCACGCGTTCCATTGCCTCCCGATGAACACGATGCATTCCGTTGCCTCCCCATGAACATGACAACGACACTGTTTCTCCGTTCCGACCCAGCCACGTACGTATGCGTGAGTAGGCGTTCGAGACCCTGCCCATATGTACGTACGTGGCCGTATTTTCTTTCTTGCACCCTCGCCGCTGTACGTACGTGTACATGCTACGTGCGCGCCTCTACTATGACACGTGCGTGCCTTTACATCTACGACACGTGCACGCCTCTACATCGACCAGTATGTACGTACACGTTCGCGACTAGAATGACAACGCTACGTACGCTTCGACCTAGTGGGTCCCGACTGTCAGGCACTTCCTTGCCTGCGAAGATGTAGCTGGTGGGTCCCAGCAGTCAGGGGGCGAATCGTTTTTTTTGCCCAGACGCACTTCCTTGAGTGCGAAGGTGTAGCTGGTGGGTCCCAGCAGTTAGGGGGGAATATTTTTTTCGCGAAATATGGTGGCCCGTCCGGTGGGTCCCCACTCTCAGGTGGAGGAATAATTATTTTGCTCGTAATAAGGAGGCACTTCCTTGCTGCGGCTGTGGACCCAGCTGTCAGCCTCTCCATGTACAGTCCATGTCCGATGGAAGTCGGTCGTTGACCACATTGACCACGCCGCGCTGAGAGCACCACAGCGGTGGACGACGGCAAGGCCTAGGAAGGGGACGACGTGGAGCTGGGGAAGACGCGGCAGTGGATGCCCACGCGGAGGGGAGTACGATTGTACGAGGGTTTACTGGTTCGTCTGCCGTCGCTGGAGAATAACAGCAGGTGTGGGTGAGTAGAGGGATGGCTAGGCCAGCGATGGGAGTACGATGGGGCGGTGAGGCCTGCGCGGCAGCACAGCCGGCCGCGGGGAGGAAGCAGCAAGCAGTCCCGCAAACGCTTGTTTGAGCGGCTGGAGCAGGAAGAGCAGAGATTGAAGAAGCACGACGTCCGTTGGATGGCCATCCAACAGTCACTTCTTGTGCGTCAACCTTTTTTTAGGAAAGCCTCAAATCTGTGGAAAACAGCATACAACCCATCTGCCATTATTTTTAATAATTTACAGCCCATTTGCTAATTCTTCAGTTTTTTTTGGAGCCCATATTCTTTTTGTTACCATTATAGCCCATATTGTGGCCACGGTTAAAAACTTATACGAAATTTTGCATATTTTGGTGCGGTCCGAACTATTTTTAAGCCTGAAATTTCGACTCACACTCAAACTGATTTTAAAAATAAATGTATATCAATATAAAATCCAACAAATTATCCATGCATAAAAATTAATGTAATTTAAAATCTCGAAATGAAAAAAAGATATTTGAAACTAATTGCCGGTTTGATGTGTTTTAAAAATGTACAGCCTATTTCTCATTACTGATGGGCCATTTTCTCGGCCAGCCAAATGAAAGCTCTCCTCGTCTTGAAAGATTTGCAGCCCAACAGGCGTGACAAAGCGACTTACTTGGCAAATCACAAAAAAACTGGGCTGTGGCCATGGACCCATCTGTCAGCCTCTACACGTATAGTACTCTCCCGATGGAATGTCGTTGACCACATTGACCATGCCACACCGTGAGCACCAAGGCGGTGGACGACGGCGAGGCCTAGGAAGGGGACAACGCGGAGCCGGGGAAGACAAGGCAGTGGATGCCCACGCGGAGAGGAGTACGAGGGTTCACTGGTTCGGCTGCGGTGTGAGGCTGCCATTGCTGCAGGGCCTGGCTAGCGGTGGGAGTAGTAGGGGGCGATGAGGCCTCAACGGCAGCACAGCCGACCACTGGAGGCAGGAGCAGGCGGTCTCCCCGGTGCTGGTTTGGGCGCTGGTGCAAGAAGAGCAGCGATTGGAGAAGCAGCAGGACCGTTCGATTCAAATCCAATGGTTACTACTGCTAGAATCGTTTGTTGACTATGTTGACAAGCCCTGCGTATGTGTCAACGTAGTAGGCCCACAGGTCAGCCTCCCAACTGATGCGCCCCAGATGTCAGTGGGAGGAATCATTTTTTTTCGCATAATAAGGAGGCAGTTGATTGCATGCGGCCAGGCCAGCGGAGGGAGTAGGGTGGGCCGGGGAAGCCTGCGCGGCATCACAGCGGGCCACAAGAGGAGGGAGCAGGCAGTCCCTCCGGCGCTAGTTTAGGCGGCTGGAGCAGGAAGATCAGAGATTGAAGAAGCATGGCGGCTAGAATCGTGTGTTCACTAACAAAGCCTTGCGTAAACAAGTTAGCCTCGAAATCTGTGGCGTGTACAGCCCATTTTCTATTATTTTTATAATTTTTACTCATTTTCTAATTCATATGGAATTTATTGCAGCCTGTTTTCCATTTTTAGAATTGCCGGCCATTTTCTGGTCAGCACCAGGGTCAAAAAATTAACTAAATATGTGGGAAATTTTTGCTGGAGAATGAAATATTCTTAATTCAAAAATTAATAGCCATACTAAAACAAATTTAAAAATAAGTTAGTACTATGTCATGTTAAATCCAATGAAATACGTATAAGATATCAGTGAAGAACAAAATTAAAAAAAACTAATATCCCATTTGCTCGTCTTGAAAGATTTGCAGCCTAGTAATTCGGAGAAAACAAATATTCCTAGCTTGGGTATTCTTCAAAAAGAAATACTGGGCTACCTATTTCCCCAAAGAACTGGTGCATGAGCATTTAGCTTTATTTATTTATTTACTTATTTATGTTTAGGGGACCATGAGCATGTACCTGGGCCAGATTCATGTGAGAGCGTCCATTCCAGTTAATTATGGGCTTCTCTATTGGGCCTTCATCAGTGGGCTGCATGTTATCAACAAGTGGAAAATGTGTTCCGTACAAAAAATAGTATGAGTTATGTACGGTACGGGGCACTAAAGGATCGAACCGTGCAATGACTTCCAAAACATTGTGTTTGTCGTTCTAACAACACATTTATATTCAACCAATAGACGAAATATACTACTGATTGTACATTGAAAACAGCAGCAGCAACAACTAGGGATGGGGGTGCAATAGAAGAAGTAAGCAGGCCAGAAGAGTGAAGACATAGCTCTCTCTTCCAAACCAAACATCAGCCATCATGACAAAAGGGCTACCAAAAAAGAACAAGTGTATGCATCAAACTAAATAAAGATCCTACTACACCAAGTGTACGCATCTAACTAACTGGCTCAGTTAGACGTTACTATTTATTAAGCAGTGGAGATTGGCTGACGGCTTGAACCAGATGGGTGCTTGACGGGGGAAACTCCAGCCAACAGGTCGAAATCTGATACTTGCGACCCTCTCTCCTACTTTGGGCTGCAGAGCGTGGCGGCACATATCAAGGTATGGTGCATGCAGAAACGCATGGTACGCTGCGTACACACAGTTTTGCCTGATGAACGAAACCGCGCTGCCATCATGATCCTTGCCGTCGGTTATCTCCTGGTTAATCTGATAATTCAGTCCGACAAACAGAGAGCATGTGCCAAGGCTACTTACCAGCCTCCAGTCAAAAACTCCTGAAGGCCTAGAGAAGCTGGGATCCTGCTCAAAGACCTTGCAGTGACTGTGATTGTATTCCGTGAAACAACACGTCCGGTACGTGCGAACGATCATCAATCTTTCACCGTCATCTGATCGAGCCAGGAACCACCTGCAACTGCCATGCCGCTTTTCTTTGAAAGGTTCTGGGATTAGGAAGGGTAGGGACACCAGGCGGCCTACAACATCATATCAAGTTGGAGTCAAATAAAAAGGGCTCTTGATTTAGTCAATCTTAAGAACAGCATGTTATGAGGATGAATATTTTTTTAGTAAATGTTGACAGTAATATAAGCAAGCCATCATGATATCATAGGAAAGTAACATACTGCTGTAACAGCCATTTGTAGCGATGACTGGAGTAGGCCAGCAATACGTCCAGCCATAGAAGGAGTCGACACCGTAAATGAAGCCCTTGTGTTCAATGGCATCAGAGAACCATGGAGGATGTATGATCCTGCGATGGACGTGCAGATTTATCCACTTACCGTAGTGACCTGACAGATAGGCGAGACCACGGTTGAAGAATGCAATTAGCCTGAAATCTTTATAATTCCCAGATCTTGTGGGCACTTGGCAGATTACAACCTTGAGCAAATCAAACTTCGTATCATGTTGGCTACTGTAAGATCCTGAGTATTCTGGGCTGCGGTGCCAAAGCAGTGCAGTGTTAATCGAAGGAAGGGGGATCAATCGCTGGGTGTAGACCTCCACGAGCATCCAGCTGCCGCGATCGTCGACGAGCACCATCCAAGACGTGTTCATGCCGACCCAGTACATACCGTTAATGTAGCTGAGGCTGACGGGGATCGGATCGTAGTGAAGGGGGTTGATGCTCGCCACCCTACGATCGTTATGCTGTGTGACATGTTGTTTCTGAAGATCAACCGGCATCAGCAAGCAAGGAGCTGGCTTAAAAGGCTCCGGCCTGAGGGCTTTGAGTAAACGGTACAGCCCCGACGAGCACGCGGCGAGCAGCATGGTACTGAGATTGTCCACACGCGAAACAATGAGCCTGATTACCTCTGTGGGGAGCGAATTCTAGCAACTCTTTCGGCGGACGCTGCTTGGTTCTGCCATTGTTAGTGCTTGGGTTTCGGACGAGGGGGGGGGGAGGCGCCTAGCGGGGATGGAAGCTTGGACGAGATTATGTGCGGACAAAGATGGAGAAGCGAATATGTGCTGCGGGAAGTGGACAGGTGATGATGACTATAGAATGCCGCTTGACTTACGAGACACATACCAGTAGTGTAGGGTCATATTGATGCCAGACAACTTGCTTGAGTGATCACAGTACTGGTACTCCCTACAGTACCTACTACAGTACTATGCCCTAGCTTGCTAGAGTAGAGTAGTAGAGTAGGACTCTGCTCTACTACTAGCACCGGAGGAGTAGTATATTCTAATCTAAAATAGTTACAAACTTCGATGCCCGATCGTGGAACGACTATGAACCGTGCTCAAAGATCGTGTCTACGTGGTGTCTGGACTTATATGCAAAAAAATAGCAAGATGCCCGTGCATTGCACGGCACACCATCATCACCAACTCGGTTTTTCTCTACTCCTACTCCTATAAAAGACTCAGTTGGTGATGATGGAGGCAAGGAGGCGTGTTCAGCCGGGCGTGCAGCGGACGACGCAACACTATTCGATTTGTTATAAAAAAAGTACTTGTAGAGATAGAGACATAGGGAGGAGCACGAGGTAAGGCCTTATCTATAAATGTGGAGAGAGGTGCAGGTATCTTTTGTAAAATTGTCATAGTTGGCTTTATATCCGTCAGATATAGATCGGACGGTCTATATTACAAGATGGCAGGCAAACCATCATCACCAACTCGGTTTTCTATAAGAGTAGATATATATAGATATAGATAGATAGAGACTAGGGAGTACTAGTAGGGACACCATCTACTGCTTCGTGTGCTACTCCTGTGCTCCATTCGGCGGCCGCAACGTCCCCTACAGCCACTCCCTCCTGCGCTCCATTCGGCGGGCGCTGTTGAAATCTGGGGAGCACACTCTAGCGACTGCTGGCAGCCACGACTTCACCGACGACGACTTCTTCCCCAACCTTGGCAACCTCTTCCTCAACGACATGGGCGACAACCTCAACGCCAATGGTGCTGCTCCCATTGCACCGTATGTGTTTCTGTCCTTCCTGTTCGAAATCGTGGTAGAATTCATGTTTCTACTCTGTATCCTACTACTATGCTAGTCCACATGATTAGTTTCATCTCTGTTATAGCCGTCATGATTTATTTTGTGCTTATTCGGATTAAATCTCATAGTAACTTGCTCACATATTCAACTGGCGCAACGTCCCCTACAGCCACTCCCGTTTCATAGACGGCATGGTCGATGCCTCGAAGGAGCCCTTCGTCCACTGCTATGAGTGTCCGATGCCGTTTTGTGGCCGCCGGTGGACATGGTGCAGCACCTCACGGATGCATGCAGTGGTCACTGCTAGCCCTTGGTGGAGAACATCAAGTATGACATGTGCTACCGGTTCACCATGCCGGAGTCGCTGGAGGATCACCGCCGCCTGCTAGTATCGGAGGAGGACGGCAGCGTCTTCCTCTTGATCGTGGGCACCGGCGAGGCCCGCACAGGCCGCCGCCCCGTCTTTGTAGTGTGCGTCAGGGGCATCGCCGCTGACGCTAACACTGACACGAGGCAGATGTACAGGTGCAAGGTCAATGTTACTACCCCTCCGGGTCACATGGGCAGCGAAACCGGCCTCATCGGACAGACTTGGAAACTGAGGAGCTGGGACTATCCCGCCAATGTGGACTTGGAAAACCCATGGCATCCGTTCTATCCTTTACCTGCCGACTCGGTGCACGGGGACTCCAAGGAGGTTCACCTGGACATACGCATTATCAAGTGCACTTAGAAAACATGTAGTGTGTGTGTGGGCGCTTATGGCCCGTGTCTTTGCCGCTTTTGATTTTGTAAGCTTGTCGTTAAACTTGAGTGGATTTCGCCGCAGTCCTTCCTTTGAACTGCTCCTCTCAGTGAGCTGATGTAAGACACTTTGGGTTTCATTTGATAATGGAACCGGGCATTAGCCTCCCCGTTCTTCTAAAAAAATACGCATTATCAAGTTGAATGTTGATCATTAGTCTTTGCTCAATGTAATCCGCTGTTTAAGCATGTGGAGACTTCCATGCAGGATCTTGCTCTATTGGAGTATCGCGCATGAATAAAAGTGTATCCGTTTATGGTTTAATCTAGAATCTTCCATGTATGAATTTTTACTACAGTACTGGTGAAAGACTTACGATGAACCATTTCTTACATCTCCTCTGCCCCATTGCAAGTCATCCTGATTTAATCCCTCCGTCTAGGTGTATAAGGGCATGGTTAATATTACTTAATAGTATAGCCAACTGTTGACTATAAGAGAGTGCCATGTCATCTGTAGCCAACATGTATAACAATCGATACTCAAAAACTAATTCTTAAAGATCATTTCTTGCAAAGCATAATAAGTGTTATTTCTTCACAAGTTTTGGATCCAGGTTGAATAGTTGAACGCTTTTGTTTGCAAAAGATACCTTTTTATCTATTTCACCCGGATGTTTGTGAGCTCTAGAGATGAGATAATATCCGAAGAAACCTATCGATACCTGTTACACATGAGATGACCCCCACATCCTTTGTCAAAATAAACAACTCCCCGATCAATGCATTTCACTCTTCGGTACGACCAAAAATTGAACTAACATTATATATAGTACGATAAATACTGATGCATGTCACCTAAATTTATATCATTCAAAACTATGTTCAAATACGAATCCAATGATATAGTTTTTGTTGACATGCACTAACATTTTGTCAGTTAAATCTTCAGTCAAATTCAATGGGGGACTAATAAACCACGACCGATGTAGTACAAGTGTAGAGGGCGGCGCTGCACGGGAGTAAAGCCGTCATATCACAAAACCCAACCACTCCCAGTAATAAATGGCCTGGTAAAATAAACAGACAAGCTACCATCACATCCCTCCGTCTTTTTTGCATTTCATCTCTCTGCATTTACTTTCTCCAGTTCATCTCCCACACTCGATCCCTAGCTACTACTCCTAGGGCCAGTTCTTTTGGCGGCTTCCCCAGCTTTTCCCACAAGACTAGTCACAGTGGAGAGTAACAATAAGGCGCCTCACTCATTTATTTGGGCTTCTAAACTACTACTCCATCCTGGTTTATTCCTCACAATTGTAATTTGTGCTAAATTTTGACCAAAGATTTAACTGATAAAATGTTACTCAAAACACTTGGCGCGGTGCATCTAGGTGTGTAAGTCATCTTACGAAAACCAAATAATCCCAAAACACTTAGGCGCGGTGCATTAACTTCTACCTCGTTTCTTGTTTCTTGACATATCAACCAATAAGCGATAAAGAGTGTGCATGCTTTTAATGACTTGAGATATCAAACACAACATGCAATGGTTAGTTCATTGCATGCAATACTATTAATTAGCAAATAAACATTAACGTTTCTCGTTTTCTCCTCCTCCTTGGTCACGGTGCACAGAGAAATAACCACAGAGAAAGAAGCTAAAAGTAAACAATAAAACGAGCATTTTTGCATTTGTTTTGCATTGAATCATTTCACAAGCTTGACTAGTGTTATTTTTCTACTTTTACAAAAACCGCATCGTAATGTTCAAATGTGCATTTGCACGTACATAAGTAATAGTAGTACTCCCTCCGTCTAGGTGTACAAGTCTTCCCTCCTTCTTGGTCACCGTGCACAACCAAAGATGACTTATTGACCTGGACGGAGGGAGTAGCACAGTCTGCAAGCATATATCGAGAGAGACGTGTAGTCCGATAGTATATAGTAAAGTTTGTGCTATATGCACGTACTTGCAAAATGCGTAATAATACACAACGTTTCCAAACTTTCACTTTTACATACTTAATTAAGGACGCTAAAAATTCCTGAACGTTCGGGATTTGTCATTTGCGTCCCAAAACTAATGAGATCGCCTTATGAAACAAAAATTATACTCCTCCTAAAAGCCAAGGCACTCACAGGAGCGCTTGCGGTGCGCCACGAGTTCCCTGGTGCGCGGCCGTTTCCCAGCGCACCGACACAATGCCTCTTCCTCAGCCTCACAACTCGCGAGGTGATGATTGGTGGCTTGCCGGCGGGCGAGCGTGATCTCACCGGTGTGGTGATTCGGCGCCAACAGGTACTCCTCCTAGCTGGAAGCGTGCACCCGGTCCACGTACCGCCAAGCGTAGATGAGGCGCTTGGGCCCGACTGCACTCAGGGCGTCTGCACGGGCGTCCTCCGCCACCCTCACGGCCCTCGCACGAGCCTTCTGCCAAAGAACCAATTGCTTGACTCTCTCGAACGCGACATAGATCTCCCAGAAAGCTTGTTGCGTGGTGTGCTTCTCTTCCTCGGCCTTCTTCTCCGCCTCTATTTTGGCGCGCTCTGCTAGAGGCAAAGCCTTCCACAAGGCGACATCCATTTCTTTCCAAAGCTCCTCAAGGCTGGGGGGCTCGGCGGGCGGCGCGGCGTTCTCCTCGTAGCGGGGAGCCGACGCGTCCTCCGACGTGCGTGCTGGCGAGATTGAGAACGCCGATGCGTCCACCTCGACGCGTCGCAGCGAGGAGCGGAACGCCGACGCGTCCTCCTCGACTAGTGGTGGCAAGGAACGGAACGGCGACGCCTCGGGTAGCGGCGAGGAGCGAAACACCGACGCGTCCTCCTCGACTAGTGGTGGCGAGGAACGGAACGTCGACGCGTCGCGTAGCGGCGAGGAGCGGAACACTGATGCATCCTCCTCGACTAGTGGCGGCGAGGAATGGAAAGGCGACGCTTGACCGTCTGCGCGGTGCAGCGAGGGGCTCCTAGGGCTTGGGAGGGGAGATGCCATGGTGGTCGACGTGAGAGGGAGGGGGAGGAGATAGCGATGAACGTGAACGTGAGGGGGAGGAGATAGAGATGTCGTGGGAGGCGCAATATTTATAGCGAGGAATGGCACACCTACATAAGATATGGACTGAGCTGCACTGACTTAACTGCAGGTCCAGTTGCGTCACTGACATGTGTGCCAGTACAATGCTGGGCCCGTATGTCAGTGACCCAATGCACCTGAAGTTAAGTAAAAGCTACGTGGGCATATTTGTTGGAGTAAATTACGAGGGAGCGAAGGGGTGGAAATATTGCTGGTCATAAAGGATTGGACGAGCGTGGGGGGAGGAGAGTCATGCATGCAGATTTTTTCACACGGGGTGGAGTGGTGGGACCGCCGGAGGGAGAAGGAGAGTTTGGCAGGCATATTGTTTCCACACATGGAGAGGAAAAGATTTGGAGATGAACGGGCTTCCTGCAGGAATGGCGAATGGTGCATAATAGGTCATCTTGCATGCCGGGCTAGGTATAGTCTCAAGTCATTAAAAACATACACACCCCACACATGTTCATATTTCAAGGTGCACTAAATTATTGCATGCGATGATTAAGGCTGGCCATCATGGTGGTATCTTAGCTGGTATCATGCACACGGGAATAGCAAACATGCTGATGTGGCAAAGAATTAAAGAAGAGAGGGGGTTAGACTAACTAGTGTTCATGCATGCATTGGTAAGCACATTTTTTGTGAAGAACGACAGCATTACTTGAGTACTTTTGCAGACTTCAAAAACTATTCCACCGCCTCTACTATCTTGCTAAGAGTAGGTGAATTTTTTGAGTCGAGCCCTTTAAACTAGAAGGGAGGTAGTGGTACTCTAATAGCTAGGTGTGTAAGTCATCTTACGAAAACCAAATAATCCCAAAACACGTAGGCACAGTGCATTATCTTCTACCTCGTTTCTTGTTTCTTGACATATCAACCAATAAGAGATGAGGGTGTGCATGCTTTTAATGACCTGAGACTATCAAACATGACATGCAGTGGTTAGTTCATTGCATGCAATACTATTTAATTAGCAAATAAACATTAATGTCTCTCGTTTTCCCCTCCTCCTTGGTCACGGTGCACAGCCTAAGATGACTTACTCACCAAGACGGAGGGAGTATCAACATTCACAATGTCAAATCAATATTTTTACACTCATTATAAAACGTAGTTCTTATACTCATTATAATCAGTATTGTAGATATTGATATTTTTAGTATAAATTTGGTCGTAGGATTTCATTGATGCCTGTCAAAGCGTGGAGGAAGTGGAGCTTAGGGCTTGCATTGCCGGTCTCTACATAGGTATTTCTCTTCATAATCCTGTAATTTTAGAGACTGATTGCGCTTTTGTGGTAGCGTCTCTTGCATCGGGGGACTATGATAGGTCTGCTATCCGTGACCTGAAGATGAAAGCATTGAGAATCTCGAAGTTGATCAACAATCTTCAATTGTCAAAAGATTAGCTGTTCGGCCAATAAGGTGGCACACTTAATCGCTAAGTATAGCTTTGACAATAGATTAGATGGTATTCTTGTAAATAACGTACCGCCCTGTGTGGTGAATATTGTATCGAATGAGTGTACTGGTGTGGCTGGTTAATTAATATATGGTGGTATTTAAAAAAAGTATATATTTGGTCAAACACTTTGCAAACGGTTGACGGGAGTAAAATGGATCAGAGGGAGTATCATGCATGCGGAGTAGGCAAATTTTTTTTGCTCATTTTTAGCCGGCCGAAGTCTCAAAGGGCGCTACCGCGCGAGGGAGGCGAAGGTTGTGGGAGGCACGATGGTTGACGCAATTAAGTGAAGTTACATCCATGCACCGGCATGGCGTGCGAACAGGCAGAAGCTATACCGTCAGGCCTATGATATGGGTCTAGTAGACATGACATCTAGTGGGTCCCGCATAGTTCTCGAGAACTCTTTGGGGCCTTGCAGCCGTTTATCCACCGGGCAAGCCAGCAACCCCCGCGCCGTTCGCACGCCCTACTCGTCCCTGTCTTCTACCTCACAACAGTTCGCTCCTAGTCGTCCCGTCCTTTCACATTAGTTCGCTCCTAGTTTTTGCGGGGTACAATAGTTCAACTTCTCCTAACCCTCCTCCAAAATCCATGGCCTCCCAAATCTCCATGGTCGTCACTGAGTAACAGGTTAGAGCCATCACCGGCGATCAGTTCATCGTCATCTACACACGTGGATCCGCAACGGTGAAAGCATGGCTTGCTCGCTTCCTACGCATGTTCAACAGTTCAACAGATGAGTGGGTCGCTGTGCTAGATGTTGAGTACACCAAAGTACTGGGACGAGAGAAGGATCTAAAGGATGAAGAGAGGAAGAAGCCCGCCGTGATCCAGGTTTGCGTACATAACGTTTGCTTGGTCTACCACATATGCCATGCCGACGTTGAGTGCCAAGATTTTAAGAACTTCCTCAAGGGCAAAAGAGTGAAATTCGTTACTGTAGGCTTTAAGAACGACAAAGGAGTCCTGCGTCAGATAGGTCTCGTTGTAGGCCAGCCCTTCGATCTCCAGAAGGCAAGCCTGGTGTCCTCCTCTCAACCTTCAATGCTGACCCTGGCAGCAGCCATGATTGATCCTTCATACGCTAAACTGAAGAAACCTCATCATGAGTTTCTTCATGCATGGGAGTCAAAGACATTAGATGAAGATCACATCCTATACGCAGCAATGGATTCCTACCTTTGTTTAAATATCTACATGGGTTGGATGAAGCAGCAGAGCCCAGTGTCCGGTTCAAGGAAAGAAGCGTCAGCGAAGAGGAAGAAGAAGAGGGACGAGGACGAAGTCGAGGACGTGGACTCGGACTCCGAGTAGGTGGCAGTGCCATCGCTCATGCTGGTTCTACTGCAGTGTCAAGCTGACTAGTTGCTTAGTTTATTTTCAAGGGTGTGTTGTGCTGAGGCCCCAACACAACTATGTTTATGTTCTTTCTCGTTATTTGAACTATTTAGTACGTAGAGTAGTACTAGTACTATGTCTTACTACTGTTCTTCTTGCAGTTGGTACAACTGCTCGTACCTTCGTGTTCCCACTGTACTTAATACGTTTGTACTAGTAGTATAATTTTGTTCAGTCGATTTTTGAAAGAAGTTCGACGGAGCGAAGGAAGACAACAGAAGAGGTGGAAGAAGCCCTTCTAGCCATCCATGTTGCATCAAACGGCTCACATGAGTAGACTGACCCAATTGCTCCTTCAGATTGCAGGATCCACGTGGCATTCAAGGTCTCGAAGGTAGATTCCGCGTCCGCACCCGGTTTGCGGGCTCGACGCGCGCGCGACCGGCTTCCGCCGCGAAAGCCACCATGCGTGCCTCCTCCGCGCGGGCGCAGACGACAATGAAACGCTAGTTCCTCCTCGCCGGCGTGCTGGAGCACGCGCTCGTCCTCCTCTTCGTACACTACGTGCATAGACGTGGCTCCACCAGCTGCTCGCGTGCTTGGTAGCGCGGCGGCATGGCAAGGAGGGACTGCAGACGACGTGAGCGGGCGAGCCTTCGGCTTCATGGCACAGGGATGGCAGCGACACGGCGGTGATGGGCGAGAAATTGTTGGCCGGAGCAGGCGGGCGCCGGCATGTGCAACAGCGGTGGCGACATATTGATGAGTGCGCGTATGGGAGCTTACTTTAGTTTTATATGAGGTTGGTCAAACTTAAAAGAAAACCGTACTAGTACACGTAAACATTAGACTTAGGTAGCGCTTTTTTTGAAGTTAGTACCACAACCACGATACGGAATCCTGTGCAAGCGCATGAATCGCGGCCGCGCGGTCGATCGAACGGTGCGTCACCGTGTCGCGCTCGAAGGACATCCACCGAACCTTTTTGTGTGTGTGAAAACAATCCTCGAATATTACTCAACTTTTTTTTCCTTGGAAAGTTCTTGACGCTGCAATATTTCCATATATTTGAATTTAGCTCCAGTTTGTGTTTATTTGGATTTGGACGTTTTAGGTGCGCCCTAGTTTTTTTAATACTTATTTTGTGTGTGTGACCGAGAGAGAACGTGTGTATGTGTCCATATGTGTGTTATGGTGGAAGGGCAATATGGAGACGGTGTGCGTGTGATACAGACATAGAGAGGTGTGAATGTGCAAACGATCATGCATGAGTGAGACATAGACAGATGCCGATACGTTGTGTATACATGAGAGAACGGCTTCTAGTTTACTTGTGTGTGTGTGTGTGTGTGAGAGAGAGAGAGAGAGAGGAGCATCCGTAACACAACAACCATCTCTCTCGATTCGTCCGTCCCTCGCATGATCGCATGCAACATATGCATCAACACGCACATTTTGACACCCTCACTCGGCCCCTGCCCACCTCAAGGCCCGCGCAATCTCTTCGTGAATACACATTTCTCTCCTTAGGTTTGTTTTCACTCAATATCTGACACACACACACACACACACACACGCACACAGCACAACACACACACACGCCCCCGAGCACACAATTCATCCCCATCCAAGGTTATACGGTGACCACTCTCGCTTGTGCTTCTTTGCACCCCAACATGCACAACACCTCAATCTTCAAAGAGGGCATCGAGTAGATCGAAGACGGTGACCACACCGCGCTAGAGAATGCAGGGTCATTTGGAAGCAGGGTGATGTGACGACGGCTGACTGACTCCTCCCCCCCACCCTCTCTCTCTTGCACAAAATTACCAACCCCTCTCTCCCACGCACAAAATTGTCAATCCCTCAACCCATGAGATCCTTCCCCTCTCGTCCATGTTTTTCCAGCTCTCTCATCAAACATGTTGTCTCTTCTCCTTCCACGTATACAGAATCACGTATATTAAATGTCTCCATCTTTCTCACAGACCTAACTTCTTCCTCTCTCTTTCTCTCTCTCTCTGTGTCTCGTTAGGTTTGTCTCCTACTCTCTCATCCACATACATACAATCTTTCCCACCCTATCTACTCCATCTTCAAAAGCTCTCTCTGCACGTTTCATTCACACAATGGGGTATGTCAAAATGTTGCTTCTATAATGGCTGATGTAGAGTTTTGGTTGTTTTTGTTGCATCCTACAAAGTAATAACTATGAAATGCATTTAGATTCTCATTTGACTGGGATTATGTGAGTTTGAGCATGTTGTGAAGTACTATAGACCTTGTATACATCTTGGGATTCGACAATGATTGTAACTATTGAATTGTATACACCATTACATTCGAAGTCAATAGCCTAATATATTTATTTCACAATTTCAACAAATGATTAGTTCACTACAAACTAAGAAAACAAATGTGTACTCCCTTTGTTTTTATTAAAGTCCGTGTATTAGCATTGGTCAAAGTCAAGTTTTGTAAACTCTCAGAAAGCTTATAACAAAAAATATTAACATACAATAACAAATAAATACCATTAGATTCATTATTGAATGTACTTCCACATCATACATATTTGTTATGGTAAATGTTTATATTTTTATATAAACTTGGTCAAACTTTAGGAAGTTTGACTTCGGTCAAACCTAATATGTAGAGTTTACTACTACTACTTGCTAGTTGCTTAGCCGAATCACTCAACACGCCACACGGGGAGTCCAGTGTCACAAAATTTTGAGGTCGGTGGGAAAATCTCCCGCGACCCTGATTCGAGCAGTGGGAAGTTACCATCATAGCCTTCGGAACAGGCCTACGTACGATGCTTGGTAGGGGGCTGTTTTCGTAACTTCAGGTTCACCCTACCCAGCCAGCCCCACCCCGGCACCCAGAGTAGTACACCTGAATACTCCCCATTTTCTATCCCCACCGCAAAATATACTTCTCCACGGCACCGCAGCCTTCATGCTCCTCCCCTTTACATCATCGCACTCATCCACCATAGCGCATCTGCCTCATCAACGACCTCGTACGCCGCACTGGAGCCGGTCCACCGTCGTCGTCGTAGTCGGAGCTTCTTCCCTGGCATCGTCTTCCACGGTCTCGGATCTGCTTCCCGGAAGCCGACGCCAAGCGCAGAAGTATCACCGTCATGGACAATGAACTGACTCCCGTTGCCAACCATGACTCACAGAGTCCGCCGCGACCATCGTTCTCCTCCTTGATAGGTAATGTGTGTATTGAATCACTTAGCAGTACATGTGCAGTTCCAATTTTGTTCATACCTACCCTTCAATTTTCCTGGGTGCTATTGTTCCTGTAAAAGTAATTGCTTATATCCTCCATTGTCCAACATAATATCAGCTTGTAATTGTGCGTTGCTCCTGTATCGCGCTGTGCTTGGGTAGGTTTTTCATCTGCAACCAGCAGTGTGGCAAATGATGGAAAGGTTTTTAGAACTAGCAAGATGCCCATGCGTTGCACGCATGAAGATGCATTTGTATGAGTAGTTTATCTTGTGGGAGAAAAGGATGAACAAGGGAAGGCCTTATTTGCAAATCTGGAGAGGGGTATGGGTATCTTTTTGCAAAATTCCCATTTGTTTCCTTCCTATCTGTCAGATATAAATCAGACGGCCTATGTTGCAAGAAAAAAAGTATAGAGAAAAAAAGTAGACAGTAAAGGAACTAGAGATAAATATTAAATATTAAATATAAAATAAATATCTATATCTATATCTATATCTATATCTATATCTATATCTATACTACTATATAGTGTATTAGTTTGAATTCAGGCATTCAAATGCATATCCAACCGTTCATTAGGGTCCATCCGACGGCCAAAAGTGGTTGGATTCGCAGCTACAGTAGCGCTGAGTGTCATCTGGATCGTTCCAGAGGCAGCCATGAAGTAGTATAGGGTCAAAACTATCTGGGTCGTTCTAGAACCAACCCACTGCATATTTGCAGCTGGTTGGAGCTAACTGAGTTTCCAGAGACCAGATTCCACACTCCTCGCATCCTGCGGGAGCAGCATAAATTATTTCAACAAAGTAGACTCGGGCAGTGGTACATGTGGCTGATAGGTAGGTTGCTTCAGTACTACTAAGTCTGACCAGCGGTAAAAATAAGACGAAGAAATATATAAAAGTAAATAGATTGAACCAGTGCAGTTTTGGATCAAAGCTGTAGCAAATGTTACATTAAAACATAGCAATAGGTCCTTCAAAAAAACATAGCAATAGGTACTAAATTTAATGTATACTACACATTCTTTGCATGTGTTAGTTATTGAGTATATGAACATGAGAAGCTTTCTTATTTATAATATAGGCCGTCCGATCTATATCTGACGGATAGGAAGGAAACTATGGCAATTTTGCAAAAAGATACCCACACCCCTCTCGACATTTGCAAATAAGGTCTTCCCTCGTTCATCCTTTCCCCCCACAAGATAAACTACTCATACAAATGCATCTTGATGTTCCGTGCAACGCATGGCATCTTGCCAGTTGTTGCAAAAAGCCCATGTGTGTGTGAGAGAGAGGGAGAGTGGAGGAGGACGGAGTGCATGTGTGACAAAGACACAAGTATTGTGTGTGCGATAGGTATCAGCTTAAAATGAGGCGATAGTGTGTGTGTGCACGATCGAGAGGGCGTGTCTCAAGAAGGGAAGAAAAAGCTACATAGATACAAGGAGCGGGAGAGAGACATGTATGCGATGGTGGAAGCATGAGTGTGCGGGTGTATAAACCTATCTAGAGGCTAGCTAGTCGATAAATGCTTGTGAGGGAAATACGAGTCGGGGTGCGAAAGCGAGAGTTTTGTGTGTGTGAGAGAGAGACTGTAGTCGGGAAGGGGAGTGGAAGCAGGAGTTGTGTGTGTGTGTCTGTGTGAGAGAGAGAGGAGACGGTAGTCGGGGTTGTCTGATCGGTGTTAGTCTGGGATGGAGACGAAAAGGAGACCGCAACAAATGTTGTGTCTACATGAGAGAGAGAGAGAGTAATTTTAGTGGTATGATTCATATGTAGAGACATATAGGGTGTGTGAGAGAATCCCATAGAGAGAAAGACAAAGTGAAAGACGAGTGGACACTGTGTGTGTGGCAGTGAAAAAGAAAGCTTAGGTACCGGGTGATACCAGTGAACAGTAGAGACGTGAGAGATAATGAAAACCGTGTAATGTATAATGATAGGGAGAGTGTGACACTTCTCAAGGGAGACGTCGAGAGACCATGTTTGCGAGGATAGGAGAAACATGAAGTGAGCGTGCGGGTGAGCTGGAGAAAAGAGAGTGATGGCTACCTGAAGGAGCATGCATGCGAGAGAGATGGGCGTGAAAGGAGTTAACAAAAAAGGGATTCAAATATTTGAATTCGAGATGATGATACATGTAATCCATACTCGAACCAAAATTGATCTATCAAACATGCATACTCATATGAATTCACGCACATCTATGTTATTTAATATGTAGATATTCCTGATCCATACATTCTAGTAGAACATAATTTGGTTAATTTTTTTCAAATTCAACCTTAAGATTTCGTGATCGTTGTATTTGTAAATCATATTATACATATAAAGGAGCAGAATTCTTTGTTGTGCTTTTGAAAGTATATATGTAAAAAAATGATGTATATAGAATGTAATTCCAATTGAAAATGGATCCCGCCTGAAAAAATAGTAGAATACAAATGGGATTCGAATTGAGTTGGCACGGTAAACATGCACTGTGCAAAATTTGAACGAGGAGGGGAAAGTTGCAGTAACCGCCCGAAACCAAAATCTGCGAGATGGAAATCACTACTGCCTATCCCTGCCGCGCAAAGCCTATCTGCTGGAGTTCTATAGGTTTCGATAGGGGTAGGTTTGTAATTTCACCCAAATGTGATGTAACCGCCTCTCACCCGGATTCATACACGGTGGGCGCCAAAACACAGTGTGCCCTTGGCTGAAATCGACTCCCTCACCGATTCATATTCATACACGGTGGGCGCCAAAAACAAACTCTCGTCGGCAAATATTCGGTGTATGCGAGATAACCGTCCTATCCCCAATCGACTAATGTTGCTGTGATGTAGTAGAAATTTGAAACGGGGGCTAAGTTTGTAAATTTCCTCGCATTTGAGAGAAGCGCGCCCTGAATACATGGTTCCCCCTTCCTCTCTACCTCCCTTTTCCCCATTCGTACTTCGTGGGCGCCAAAACACCCTCTCCACCCCACCCTCCTCCGTCCGCCGCCGTCCGCCACCCCATCCACCGCCGTCCTCCTCCACCATGCCGGAGCTGATACCCCGGCGTCGCCGTCCATTACAAGAGATCGACCTCTCTCATCCACGCCTTCGGACCGGGATCCTTGCATCCCGCCCTCTCGCTTCATCCCCGCCGTCGTCCACCTTGCCGGCGCCGCTCCTACGACCGTCTCGTCCACCGCGCCCCGCCGCCACCGTCTACCCTCCTAGATCTGCTTCCACGCTGCCGACAACCATCGCTACCGCATCACCATCAAATTCTCACCAGATGCGTACACGGCGCCGCACCAGAGGCGGTACTCTTTCGTATCTACTCAACTTATTTATCCTAGCAAGAAAATAGATCGCCACTGCTTTACTCTGATTTCTTGTCTTGGTTGCAAAGTTGCCTTTGTCCGGTTTGCACCTTCAGATCCGCCATGGCACGCTCAACACTATACTCCCAATGCTTATGGTTTTCCCCTTTTATATTCCACACTAGTTAAATCATAGTAGACTAAATTTCAAAATTGGGTCAGTCGATTTTTCAGAGCTCGCCGGAGTTCGCCGGTGCAATCCAAGGGGCTCGGGTGGTTGTGGGGCCTCGCCGAACGAAGAAAACTCGACGCGGGTGGGGGTTGGGGGTGGCGGAGGAACACAGGCGGTGGGGGCCGGTGGTCCGGCCGGCGGCCCGTGCGTTATTCTGTATGGGAAGAATCATAGACGAGGAAGAAGAAGGGTTAGGAGACGTAGGATCTTCATCCAACCGCTTGAAATGGTCGAGAGATAGCTGGGAGTTGCATTCTTAATGCACTCTAGTTCATCATGTGTGGGCACTGTGCAACCAACATTTTATTATCCAAAATCTGCTTGCTCTTCTTTACCATGTTCGATAGAGCTGTGACACAAAACGTAGGACCGACTCCAGCAGACTGTATGCATACTTCACTGGACACACCACTAGCCCCACCACACAGGACCTGCACTCCAGCAAAAGGTATACCGATTTCATTTGCCAAACCAGCTGTACCACAGAAAAATCCCACTCCAGCAAAAAGTACAGCAAGTCCACCGGCCGAAGACCTATCCCAACTGTAGAGACGGCCAATTCCTGCAGATTGGAACCCCATTCCATTTATTCCCAGTTTAAAAGACAATGCTTTCAATGTTGTCAGGGATTACATGCATATATTCCCATCATGGGAAGATTATTGTGAAGACAAACACCATTTTCACATCTTCCTGTCCAACTTACGTGTAAGTGCTATTATTCATGGTTATTATTTTCCTATTTTCTGCTGATTGAACACATCAAGGTTTTACATTACATTGTTGTAACTAGGCGAGGGTCAATCTGGATAGTCATGACGAGCAAAGCTTGCTTGTGCTTTTCAAGGAAGCATTGCAGCAGTATCGGTGTCACCTGAGGAAATCACACTTTGGTGGCAAATCTATAAACGAATTTCTGGTGAAGTCTCCTGTGCTAAATTTAGAAGACATTGAATGGAAAAACTTTGTTATGCACTGGTCTCGTTCCCAGGATGAGGTACTGTCTATGAAATCACATGACAATTTGAACTTCTACTTTTCCGCATGTGCCTTACGGATCTTGTTTGCAGGAAATCTGCTCAAAGAAGAATTCCGGTTTGAAAAGAACGACATGATATCGCAAATATGCTGCCCGCTGCTTTGCTCTTGTTAGTACCTGTTGTCCTGTATCACTGTACTTGCATACATACCTGGTTCATTATGTGACAGCAGTATGCATGATAGTTTGCTTATTAATTGTTCGCTCCAAATTATCTAATCTATATGAATGGTTACATTAGTGTAGAATATATCCAATGCCAATGTTTTTTAGCTCTGCATTATTCTTGTAAGTACATGCTGTCCATTATCAGTGTACTTATAATGACAGGTAGTTGTTCATGTACCATCACTCTGCAGCTTATTTTCCTTTGCCCTCCATTTTCTACACATCAGATCTATATTTACTCTTACCATAAGGTTGGTACTGAATAAGTTTAGCTGTGCATTGCTCTTGGCTGTACCTTTTGCCTGTATCGCTGCACTTACATTTATAGCTACTTGGTTATGTAGCATCACTCTTCATCTTATCTTAAATATTCTCCATTTTTTCGTATATTATCACATCTATATTTACTCTTAACAAAATGTAGAATAAAGGCAATGCTTATGAAGAAGATTCTGTGGTAAACTTCTTGAATTGCCCCCCCCCCATCAGCATGGAAAAGGCCTTTATAGAGCCTGTCTTCACCAATAATGTAAGTTTGTCCATCTCAAGCCTTCAAACTTTGTTGTATATATTTGGTTAGGCATGACTGCAACAGCTGTTTATTTTTGGTGTTTGCATCAAATTGCATGTTTAAAGTTTATTATGTAGTTCATAAACAAAAGTTTTTCCTTTCTCAATTTAAGTTTTCAGTTGTACAACCAAGTTCCTTATTCATACCATGTAAATTAAAGTATACAGAACAAGCGATCTTCTTTTGCACTGCATGTATGCTTCTGTTCTTCATCCGTAATCCAGTGGTGTGGTGAACCTACCCACTACAGCACAATGTCATATTCTGCAATGTCTTAACTATGAACAATGTCATATCATTCTACTACTACCTCCGTCCAAAAATACTTGTCATTGAAATGGATGTATCTAGATGTATTTTAGTTCTAGACACATCCATTTTGATGACAAGTAATTCCGGACGGAGGGATTATTATTTAAACCGTCTCTTTATTTGCCAATATGAAATGGGATAAATTGACAGCACACGAACCATTGATATTTATGAGTTCTTGATCTGTAATCCAGTGGTGTCGTGAAGCTGCCAACTCCTTCACAATGTCATTTCCTGCCATGTCTTGACCTGAACAATACCATATTGTGTTAATGCAATATTAAATTGTTTCACTTTATTCGTCAGTAAGAAATGTGATGAATTGTCAGCACTGATACTTTTATGTGCAAAACCTGTCATCTGTCTGCTTGTTTATCTTTCAGAGTGAGGAAGATTTAAGTGTTGAACAAGCGCAGTCTCATCATCTTGCTCACCTGCTTGCGCTGCAGCTCCCCAGCAGGGCTAACCTTTCTTGAACTCTATTGAAGTGTTGTCGGTTTTGTATATTATTTTGTCGGCGTGTTTATTTGCACTGGTGGCGATCTTTGATGCCTAGTGTATGTAATCTGCTGTCTACTTGTGCTTTATTATCATAGTGGCGAACTTTGATGCCCAGTGGATGTAATATGCTGTAATTTCTTTATTGTATAGTCTAGGTTTTTTCTTATTCACGATGCTGCCATTATTTTACTGTATATTTATCCTGTCTTCGCAGTAAACCGGCCAAACCGTAAAATTATGATACATAATCGGGCCGTCATGCAATCACGATGTAGGTTGGGCCTGAAACGTGCCGAACAGCTAACAGGCCGGCAGCAGCCCGAAATGAACCCTGCCCCATGTTTGTGCGAATCAAATCACAGGCTTTTAACAGGCCAAAATTTCTCGGTCCTTGTTTGGCCCAATCAGATATCGGCTGCGAGCAGGCCGGATGCAAACCGGGCCGTAGTTAGGCCCAATTATATGACAGACATTTAACAGACCGAAATTAATATAGGGCCGAAATGTTAAACGGGTCCTTAAGAGGCCAAAACTAATGTCAGGCCGAATTACTAAGTGGGCCTCTAGCAATTGGGCCCAAAAGCATAGTGTCCAGTTGACGGGCCGAATCTGATATGGGCCATAATTGAGCCCATAGCCTCTTAAAGGGTCATACCTGATCTGGGCCGTAATTTGGCCCAGAACATGGTAGGGTTTTGATGGGCCGGATCTCATATGGGCCACTATTAGGCCCGGAACGTGGCAGGCCATTAATGGACCGGATCAAATATGGTCCGACATTTGGCCCATAACATGGCAGCCACTTAATGGGCCGGCCTACTAGGGCCCTCAAATTCTTGTGGGCCTATAGCTGGGCCGGCCTGTTAATGTCGGCGAAATCTCGTGGGCCTTTAGCCGGGCCGGCCCATTATGATCCGCAATAATCTTGTGGGCCTTTACCTGGGACGGCCCGTTATGGCAAACAAAAATCTTGTGGGCCTTTACCTGGGCCAGCCCATTATGGCCCGCGAAATCTTGTGGGCCTTTACCTGGGCCAGCCCATTATGGCCCGCGAAATCTCATGGACCATTAGCTGGGCCAGCCCATTATGGTCCACAAAATCTCATGGACCTTTAGCTGGGCCGGCCCATTATGGTCCGCAAAATCTTGTGGGCCTTTAGTTGGGCCGGCCCATTTAAACTTGATGGGCCAGTCCACGTGTCAACATATCATAGGCGCGTCTCGCCCATTGGATGAGTGACACTTGTGCCACCGCGGACCTGACACGTGTCTCCTCCAGCCAATGATGATTTTACACGTGGAAGATCCCCATTGGTCGGGGCTGTTAACGGGTTATCGGATCCAAAACCCGACCCGATAGCTTAACGGTGTTCCGTTACGGTGGAGGCCATGTATCGGTCACCCTTGACGAAAGCACTTCTGTGACGCGCGATTTATCATCATGGAAGTGGACACTTCCGTGATGATAATTTTGGTAATGTCATGGAACACTTGTACGACAGCACAGGTATGACTATCTTGATTCTGTCATAAATTTGTCATGGATGTACATGCATGACAAAAAATGCGACCTACTGCGACAAACACGTATCATCACGGAAGTGTATTTTTTTGTAGTGTGACCTGATGGCCGGGGGCGTAGCTGTCGATCTGCTCTAGATGTCCAAGCGAATTAGCCCGTAGTGCAAAGCCGCCGAACACGAAGATCTGTCCAAGGGGAAAAGTCTCACCCTGGACCGCATTGTTGTTGATGATTGATGGAGCCATCGAGCATTGCAGCGACGACACAAAGGAACTCTCAATGAAAGCACCAATGTCGGTGTCAAAACCGGCGGATCTCGGGTAGGGGGTCCCGATCTGTGCGTCTAAGGCTAATGGTAACAGGAGGCAAGGGACACAATGTTTTACCCAGGTTCGGGCCCTCTCAATGGAGGTAAAACCCTACTTCCTGCTTGATTGATCTTGATGATATGATTATTACAAGAGTTGGTCTACCACGAGATCGTAGAGGCTAAACCCTAGAAGCTAGCCTATGATGATTATGATTGTTGTGACCATCCCTATACGGACCAAACCCTCCGGTTTATATAGACACCGGAGGGGGCTAGGGTTTACATAGAGTCGGTTACAAAGAAGGAAATCTAATATCCGGATCGCCAAGCTTGTCTTCCACACAAAGGAGAGTCCCATCCGGACACGGGACGAAGTCTTGAGTCTTGTATCTTCACGGCCCAACAGTCCGGCCAAAGTATATAGTCCGGCTGTCCGGATACCCCTTAATCCAGGACTCCCTCATTCGGCAATTTAAAAGGTTCCTTTCATATTCTCGAATGGTAGGACCCAACGGCGTACCAGCCAGACTTTCGCTCGTGTTGATCCTAAAAAAACCGGGCTCGTGTCCTTCGGTGGCGTGCGTGGTATGCACATTAGGCAACCCCAACCAGTCGAGCCTCAGCATTTCAAGTCGAAATATCTGGCAGCCAGAATTCCAGCCCTAGGAAATTCCCCTCATGTCCTCAGTCCATAATGACTACCGATGAACAACGGAGGGATGCTTTAGTAACTAGACAACGTTACCTACCGTGCCGAGCACGGTTCAAATCCCTCGGTCGCCGCTCGTCAAGGTCACCCGTCAACTGCATTGCCTAGTACTACTACTACTACTACACCAGGATGAGCACAGAATTGAGCCCGTTTGTTTGTGCCTAGTACTTGAGTTAATATATCAGGCAATACACTGGTACGGAGGGATTATCCTTTTACTCTGCATATATAACTTGTCTGAAGTCTAACTAAGCAAAATGTTTGACCAAATCCTTTCTTAAGAAATACAACAGGACAGATGTACGGCTTGAAAATTTATTGCATGATGCAGGTTATGATATTGTTTTGAATCCTGGATCTTAAATTTCAGAAAATCCAAAAGTGAGCATAAATTCTTGAAACTGAGCATGGTCACGTGATATGGCACAAATATTACTTCGTAAGTTTTTTCTTCAATTTGAGACAAGGTGCTTATGACAAGTTGCACAAATGAAGAGCCAAGGTATTTTGGAACAAAGACCTGTCACGTTAAGGCGAACGCATTCACTATTGAAACCGTGGGCGTTTACGTGCCGCCACGAGTCCCCGCTTCTCATTGGCAGGTGCTGTTCGAGCAAGCGTGTGAGTCGACGGGAGGCGTGCGAGCAGAGCGCTGCACCGGCTGTCAGGGAGGCATGCGAGCAGACCGCTGTGTAGGCTCACCGGGAGGTGAGCCCTTTGACCAGGCTTCGTTGCCCACTGTCGTCCCAACTGCTCCCACTTTTAATGTCGCCGGCGCCGCAGTTTAAAATCAACCCAGCACTACCCGGCATCACTACAATCTTCTCTCTTCCTCTCTGATTCTCCTGTCGTCTACCTCCAACTAGCCTGACCTAAACGTACGCCATGCCGTATCACGATGGTCTGCCCTTAGTGTTCCAGTTTCCCGAGGAAGACACCCAGCCAGAGTCTCAAGAACATAAGGAGCTTTGGGACGAGGATGAACTGGCCTTGCGGGAAGACGCCACGCCTGTCCCCGCTCCCGTCGCCCCGACTGCGCCAGTGCCCATCCCCATGGTATTGATGGGCTGGGAGCGGCACATTGTCGCCAAGCTTGATCCCACGGGGTTCCACGAGGTCCCCGCCGACTTTCACGCGCCCGTGCACCTGCCAGCGCATGCACCTGCGCGTGCACTGACATGCACGCCCGTGTCGGTGCCCGTGCTCCTGCCAGCACCTGCGCCTGCGCGTGCAGTGACATGCGCGCCCGTGCCGGTGCCCGTGCACACGAATGTCTCCACTGCACCGTTGACAGTGCCTGTCCCCGCGCGGGTGCCAGTGCCCCCCTCAGCGGCATGGATGACCGCCGTCGAACGCTTCCTTGCACCAATGCCAGTCGCCTCCTCCCGCCAGTTGACTCGCTCCGAAGTCTAGAACATTTTGGCCTTCCTTGAAGCTAGGCCAACGTCCAGGAGTATGCCAACAATGGCGCAAGACGCCGCCATCGCCGTTAGTCAGTGGCCCGACGACACACAGAGCACGGCAGAGGAGCCGCTTCCCACTGCGAGACGCCCCCGCCGCCGCCGCGTAATCTAAATTTGCCATGAAAAATGTTCGGATTGGCATGCTTAAAATCTGAACGTTTATCATTTTTGTTTATTTTATATTGATCGTCGTATAATTTAAAGTTGGAGTTAGACTGAACCAAATCTATGGTTTGATCGATTGAATGTTCTTCAAGAGCCGTATCAAATTAAATATAAAACGTCATCAAGCCACATGTATTCCTTGTCATCCAACGACCTAGACTGCTTCAATGTCGAGCGCTCAACACGTTTAGCATGCAGTTAATTTCATGCCAAAAATAGTGCTAATCACATAACAACACTCAAATAAAATCCTAGTACTTAATATCCGCATGCACTTAATATACTTCCAAATTAACGTGCATTGCACGTACACACTGACTAGTGCTGCTAGTACGTGAAACTGCTGCTGTGACTTGTGAACGCATCCAGATATGGTCAACGGCAACATCTCCCGCGAGTTCTTCCTGTTTGCCCATGCGTCTAAACGCCAAAGGGGAGGAGAGAGAGAGCACGCATGGAACCCACCAGTAAGAGAAGGCGAATAGTACTAAAAATAATATTACATGTTATCCATTGATTAGGCTGTGGTAATATAAAAACATTATGTGAACAAAGGGGGGGGGGGTACAACAAACATTGCTATTCTATGTATGTTGCCTATTGACGTGCGGCTTGAAGGCCTGCTCGCATGTTCGATCCTTGTCCTTTATTTTTTAATTTGTATATGGGTCCTAATTTGTTTCATGACATGTGGGCCCCTCGATGTGTAGTTTGTAGCACTTTAATTTATGGGTCGAAATTTGTTCCATTCCAAGTGGACTATCGGTGTGTAGTTTTGTAGCTTATTTATAACAATTAAAGAGAACAACATAGTTTTTTCAATAATACCATGGTGCGACATTGAAGGCGAGAAAGGACGTGCGAGAGAGCGATGACCGAGCCAGAGGGAAATCAACTAGGGGAGTTGCGTGGGTTGCAACGGTGTTTGGAATTGTGGGCCGGATGCTACAAAGATATAATCTAAACCGACCAGAATAAATGCCTAACAAATTAATCCAAGGTTTGAGTGCCCCTCGCAATGTAAATAGCTTTGGCTTTGCGAGGGCAGGAGAGGTAGTAGCTTCAACGCGTGGAAGATACGGTGTGAGAAAGCGAGGTCAATCGAGAGACATATAGATAGAGAGACAGAGTGAGTGTGGTCCGACATTCATTGAACAAATATATATGCTCTGGAGAGATATTGTCCGACTGAGCTTTTGGCAAGGGTGAGGGCTGTAAGATAGAGTTGAGAGATGATCCAGTCATAGACATGTAGATATATTTTGTGCGTGGGGGGAAGCAAGGTCAACCGATCACATAGGGTCGCCATGCGATCGTAAGAGTGAGACAGGTTGGAGAGAGTGACCTAGATAGACAATGTGCGTGAGAGAGTATACAATGTGAATAGGTCGAATTGGGCTCAAACATGGTGATATATCATTTTTGTT